>NC_084912.1:360000-385000 GCF_949316345.1 Pungitius pungitius | reverse complement strand
GGTCCACGTGGCTCCCTTCATGCAGCGGGGGCCTGTAGGAACCATGTGTGTGTGTTTCAGGAGAGCCGGTCTACGAGGCGTGTCGGACCAAAGTGGAGAAGGTTCTCTACAGGAAGGTGGTGCCTGTGTCCGAGGCAGCGGACGTGGACTTCTACGCCTTCTCCTACTACTACGACCGGGCCGTGGACCTTGGGCTCATTGGTACAATAACCACGCTAACCACGCTAACCATGACAACATCCATAGACCTTTTTCACAATAACTGGAAATGCGTAATCAACGTGGAAGTGGACTTCCTGTCAAGCGTCAACACATCAGGAGAAAATCGATCCGAGACTCTGAGTCTTCAGATTTATCTACAGTTACGTTTGCCGACGTTGCAAGACTCAGTCACAAAAAATAAATAAAATAAAGGCGTCGCATAATTGTGGTCGAGGTCTCAAACACAGGCTCCTTGTTCCTTCAGGGGGGAGATGGTTCCTGGAGAAAGGCCCTAAAGATCCCTAAAACGTAGTGGTCTGCTGCAGACAGCGCTCCCCGTTTTAATGCTAACGGTTGGTCCTTCATGCTGCATAGCCTGAATCCATGTTGGTCAAACATCACCATCAACAAGAACAATAACAAGAACCGCCCGGTACGCTACAGGTGGCCTGAGCAGACAGGAAGATTGCGTAATCCCAGTAACAAACACAGAAGTTGTTAAACATGATGGGCAGGCAGTAGACCAGAAGTCCAGAACCTGGTACTAGGAGCAGGTAGGAGACCAGGACGTGTAGTAGACACAAGGAGGACCAGGTCCTCACTGAGCTGTCCTGTTGTTGCAGGGGAGGAGACGGGAGGAACCATTCGAGTGGTCGACTACATGGACGCAGCCAAACGAGGTGAGACGTCGCCATCATGCTGTGAGAGAGAGAACTGCAGCTCCACTGGGCCCTCAGAGGGTCCCTGACTTATAGTGGTCTATAACTGGTCTGTGTCGTCTCAGTGTGCAGCAGTCCCCCCGTCAGTGCCCTGCAGAGTCCGTTCCTCTGCCTGGACCTGGTCTACATTTCAGTCCTGCTGCAGGAGCTCGGCTTCCCCCCCAACAAACGCTTCAAGGTGACCAACCCCACGGACTCTTTAAATAATATCGTCAATTTCTCTTCTTCTCTGGACCAGAGTGTTCAATCAGCGTGCGTGTGTGTGTGTGTGTGTGTGTGTGTGTGTGTGTGTGTGTGTGTGTGTGTGTGTGTGTGTGTGTGTGTGTGTGTGTGTGTGTGTGTGTGTGTGTGTGTGTGTGTGTGTGTTGCAGCTGGCGAGGACCATCAACCAGGTGGAAACCAGTTGGGCTCTGGGAGCAACTTTTCATTACATCGAGTCCCTGAAGAGACACTGAAGCTTTTATTGTGAAAAACCTCAATGACTTCCTGAACGTCTCCACCTGACCTCAAGTATCCCCCAAAGCATCACTCGTACTGTAGTACTTCCTACTACTACTACTACTACTACTACTACTCCAGTTCATCTGCTGCTTTAATACAGCACATTTTATTTGTTGTCATGAAGGTTTGAAACTTTATAAATATAAAAAGGGTATAAAGGGTTTTGTTGTTAAAGCCTTGTAGAGCAGTGAAGCTATGACATCACAGCTATGACATCACAAGGACAATTGTTCTGTTGGTATCGACAGCGCGTTTGATTGTTTTCTACAATGATGCACTTCCTGGTTTTACTTGTTTTTCACAAAAAGCTGCAATAAACAGACAGTGAATGTTTCTGAGACAAAGACTGATTGGTTCTCAGCTGTGGACTTTAAGCCAAACAGAAGATCCCCAGTGAGGCAAAATAAATACTGAGAAGGTGAAGGTGGTTTAATGTTTCCCAGGCTTCCTCCTTTTATTCATGTGAACACCTGTGAATCCAGCTGGAGAGTCACCTGTAAACCAGACAGGGTTGGAGAAGAACAGTAAGAGGCGGGCTCTGGTGTGAGGAGGCGGGGTCTGGTGTGATGGGGCGGGGCCTGTCGTGAGGAGGCGGGGTCTCAGAGGAAGGCGTCACACCACTCCCTCAGACACTGAGTGCAGAGTCCGGCCTGACGGGCGTTGGCCCCACTGGCGTCCCTCAGCCACTCGGTGAACATCTCAGGGTCCTTCTTTAGAAGCAGGAACTGACCCAGGACCACGTAGGCCTGGGGGGCACAGGGGGACACGCTAAGAAACATACGTGAATCAGTGCCTGGGGGTCCTGAGGTCTGCACTGGTCCCACCTTGTCGAAGCCTTGGTGCTTCAGCTTCTCTCCCAGAATCCCTCCGATCCCCGACAGGCTCGTCACCGGTTTGTCTCCCATCGGCTCGCCCACAAAGTCCCGGTGCTTCTGAGTGGAGGTCGACATCACCGCTGAACCACAGGACACGGGACCAGAACCAGAACTAGCATTAGGAACAGAATTAGCACCAGGACCAAATATCACACACCTCTTCAGGTTCTACCTCGACTAAAGCACTAACTGTAGCACTTAGACTGTACTTATGGTTCTTATCTATAACAGGGTTTGATGAAAATGGGACTTTGTTGTTTCTTGTTCTTCAGGAAACGTTTGCCATCATATGTCGGACATACAGTGGAATCTGATTCTACTGAGATTGTATCTCTATGGTTGAAATGCACTTATTGAAAGTCTGAAAGTTTGGATGAAAGCATCAGCTAAACGACATGTCATGTGATCGGCTTTCGGACTGAATGGGGCTTTTATTTTGTAGTAATGTTTCTCCTCTGAAGTAAGAATAAGTGTCGGCAGCTGGAGTCTCCAGGTGGACCAGGTAGACCACATTGAGGGCCCTGCTGATCTCCCGCACACGACCCGGTTCTGAAGGGTTTTGACCTGCTGGAGGTGGACCGGGTCCACGTGCTGCTTCCCACAGACAAACGGGTTTAAACACCAAACAGCGTCACGTGAGGCTCACCTAAAGCGGGTCAACTCACCTGAGACCCAGGAAACCGCGGAACGTCGACGAGGAGCCCAGAACTCAACCCAAAGCTAAGCGTTACCGTTTTCCTTATTGGAGACGTTGTTTTATTTTGGAAACCCGGAAACGAGCCCACTGACGCCGCGACGCTGACGTCATGACGCAGAGTCCCTCCGCCGTCCCCTGGCTGATGGGAGAGATGCGAGCTGAAATTCTTTATTTCTCTTCATCACTTATTGAATTATCTTCATAGTGTCGTCGTCTCCCTGGAAACCACGTGACGCGAGCTCCACGTTACTTCCGGTTAAACAAGCAGCGGTGGGTCCAAAGATGAGGAAGGAGAGATGTTCTTACTGAAGTCAAATAACGACAAATTATATTAAATGAAAAAATCTGCACACAAATTTCCTTTGCAATGAAGCATTTCGTTTGGACTCCGTCCTCTTCACCTCCATGTTTGTTGTCACGTGGTTAGGAAGCCTTCAGCAAACAAAAGGTTGTGGGTTTGAGTCCAGCGAGTGACATCATTTCTCCTGGTTTTGACTCCAATGATCAATAAAAATAGCAATCTGTGTCATTCGTTTTCATTTTTCTCTGCATGCTTCAGTTTCATTTCTCTTCATTTATTTCCCTTGACTTTATATTTAATTACATTTAGCTGATGTTTTTATCCAAAGAAACTTACAAGAAGTCCATTTAAACCATAAGGATACACAAAGGATCCTTATTATAAGGACAAAGACACACAGTCAGCAGTCGAGTCCCCCAGCGACCCAAATTCCCTCTCAGCATTCACACATACGTGTTTTAACCTACTTATTTGTTCATATTGTTCATTCTTGCTCGTATATTTTGATTCCTTTGTGTCACATATGTGGCGATAAATGGCTTCAGATTCTGATTCCTGTGACCTGAGTCGTTTCTTGGTTTGATTTTATTAAATACGTCGCTCATGATGCCGTTGTTTATTTGTTCTTCCACACAAAAAAAAAACAGACAGAGACAAACAAAAGTTACTTAAAACTAGAAATATTTAATTCATAATTCAAGTCATAACAGGAAATAGTAACAAGAACCAACCAGATGCGGAAGAGAGTCCAGAGATTTTCAGTTCAAAATAAACTAAACTAAATCCTGAATGAAAGTGAAGAAGTTGAGGAATGAGGATGAGTCCATATTTCAGTCCAATTGTAAAACGTGTGTCATGTTTTCAGGACTAGTGCACCTGTCGGGAGGCGGGGCCAAAAAAATCTCTGAAACGACAAAAACACAAAGGTGAAAACAGCGTTTTTCTTACTGCTCGTCGTCTCATCCTGGAGGAGTCAAAGGTCAAAGGTCAAAGGGCAAAGCAGGAAGTTCCAACCAGGCACAGGTCTGATAAGGATGAGTTAGAGCTTTAAGGGGACGTCACACAGGCTTTAAGGGGGCGTCACACAGGCTTTAAGGGGGCGTCACACAGGCTTTAAGGGGACGTCACACAGGCTTTAAGGGGACGTCACAGGGGGCGTCACACAGGCTTTAAGGGGGCGTCACACAGGGTTTAAGGGGGTGTCACTCAGGCTTTAAGGGGACGTCACACAGACTTTAAGGGGGCGTCACACAGGCTTTAAGGGGACGTCACACAGACTTTAAGGGGACGTCACACAGGCTTTAAGGGGACGTCACACAGACTTTAAGGGGACGTCACACAGGCTTGAGGACTCCTCCTAACTCAGTACCTGAGGATGTTCGGCAGCTCCGGGCTCCTGTAGATGAACTTGTGCTTGTAGCCCAGCGCCGAGGGGAAGGGGACCATCTGGACCTTGTGTCCTCGGAGCTTCTGGGACCGGGACGCGGCCTCGTAGAGCTGCAGGAGGACAGAGCGCCTTTAGATGAAAGATTGGAGTCATTATTATTATTATTATTCTTAGGCTTTGTGTCCTGAACCTTTGTTCCGAGGTGGAAGGGGACCACAGGGTCGTCCTCGGCGTGTAGGATCAGCACGGGACACGAGATGTGCATCACACTGAGGGGGAGGGGACACGTTCAGGGACAGTGGGACATTATAGCTGCGGGATGTAGCAATGCTTTCTAATGTTAGCTTTATAATAGATAAACGCACATTATAATTCCATAAAATTTACATATTTAGCAATAAAAACGTATTGTATTTGTATCTCTATGTGGAAATGCACTGTAAGTCGCTTTGTATAAAAGCGTCAGCTAAATGACATGTGATGTGATGTATTTTACTGATATGAAATAAACATTTTTCTTATGTTTAACAAGGTCTACTTTCTTTCTCCTGAAAAAGAAGGATCTTTAAAGGATTTTTTGTAATATCTATGAATAAATTACTCAAACAATCCATCTAGTTCTATTAGAATAATTCATTTTTTATATTAATAGTTATACATTTTCTAAAATTAGCCATTTTATAACAAATTAGATTTGAAAATGTTTTGTACAAATTGCACTAAAGATGTTATTCCACTAGATGACGTTCTTTAATTCTCCTGGAACGTTGACTAAGTTTAGTTTCTAATGTTTTTATTCATAACAAACGATGTCATGACGTCTGTCAATCACTTTCTATCTCAAGCGTCTGAAGTCGTTGGGGTCAAAGGTCGTACTTCTCATCGCTGGCGAAGCGGATGTCGTTGGCTGTGATGGCGTCCAGGAAGAACCAATCAAAGCCCGGCAGGTATCTGTACACCTGGAACACACCATGTGACGTGACATCATATCTGAATCATGACCTCAACGGAGTTGTGGCCTGCTGGGAAAACTGCTCAATATATTCAACCAATAGAATGATTGGAATGAACATGGGAGAATAAATTTAAACCTACAAAAAAACTAAACTAAATAACGTGTGTGTGTGTGTGTGTGTTACCTTGGAGAAGGGGTGGCTCTTGGCCTCCTCTCTGATGTTGGTGAAAGGAGACTCGAGGATCACAGCATGAGGAGGACTTCCTGTCAATCAAGTGATGACTGTTAGGAGCAGTGATGTCATCGCGCATAAATTAACCATCAGTGTTTCCACCACAGACTAATCTGTGGCACACACACACACACACACACACACACACACACGTCCATCTAGCGATCCACCATGGTGACTGGCTCCGCCCCTCACTGTCAAAAAGAACAACACCTTTGAGCGCGACGAGAGATCAGCAGGAAGTTCTCTCTCCAGGAGCAAACAAATGTCTCCATGAATGGACCATCTGCTGAGACCTTTAGACCCATTAGATCTTTTAAATAAACTATAGTTCTATGTATTCATGTGTGTTTCAGTACGAAGCGTTTTGTATTTACTCCAGTAAAGATCTGCTGTACAAATTAATATTGAACACCCCCTTCCTTCCATCCATCCATCCATCCATCCATCCATCCATCCATCCATCCTTCCTTCCTTCCTTCCTTCCTTCCTTCCTCCCCCCCATCAGCACATTGACGTTGGGTCTGTGGCAAACTGAATCACATCAACCTGCACGTTAACGAGGACGTAATGTAGGGGAATAATGATCAGATAATAACGCAAACATCAGCTGATCCGACTTATTGATGCTACAGAGTGTGTGTGTGTGTGTGTTTGTGTGTGTGTGTCACCTCTGTCACTGAGCCCCCTGACCAGGTTAGTGGCAACTCTGAAAGACAAAACATTATGACATAAAATAATAAAACCTCTGTGTGTATCTATGTGTGTACCTGTGTGTACATCTATGTGTGTACCTGTGTGTGTACCTGTGTGTGTATCTATGTGTGTACCTGTGTGTACATCTATGTGTGTACCTGTGTGTGTACCTGTGTGTGTATCTATGTGTACCTGTGTGTGTGTACCTGTGTGTACATCTATGTGTGTACCTGTGTGTGTACCTGTGTGTGTGTATCTATGTGTGCACCTGTGTGTGTGTATCTATGTGTGTACCTGTGTGTGTACCTGTGTGTGTGTATCTACAGTATGTGTGTACTTGTGTGTGTACCTGTGTGTGTATCTATGTGTGTACCTGTGTGTGTGTACCTCTGTGTGTACATGTGTGTGTACCTGTGTGTGTGTACCTGTGTGTACCTTTGTGTGTGTGTACCTATGTGTGTACCTGTGTGTGTATCTATGTGTGTACCTGTGTGTGTACCTATGTGTGTACCTGTGTGTGTGTACCTATGTGTGTACCTGTGTGTGTATCTATGTGTGTACCTGTGTGTGTACCTATGTGTGTACCTGTGTGTGTGTACCTGTGTGTGTATCTATGTGTGTACCTGTGTGTGTACCTATGTGTGTACCTGTGTGTGTGTACCTATGTGTGTACCTGTGTGTGTACCTGTGTGTGTATACCTGTGTGTGTGTACCTGTGTGTGTACCTGTGTGTACCTGTGTGTGTACCTATGTGTGTACCTATGTGTGTACCTGTGTGTGTACCTATGTGTGTACCTGTGTGTGTACCTATGTGTGTACCTGTGTGTGTACCTGTGTGTGTGTACCTGTGTGTACCTGTGTGTGTACCTATGTGTGTACCTGTGTGTGTGTGCCTGTGTGTATCTATGTGTGTACCTGTGTGTGTACCTATGTGTGTACCTGTGTGCATCTATGTGTGTACCTGTGTGTGTACCTGTGTGTACATCTATGTGTGTACCTGTGTGTGTACCTATGTGTCTTACCCCGTCCCCAGAGAGTGTCCCCAGATATAAACCGGCGTCTTGACGTCCAGGCGCCGTTTCAGCCAATCGTAGACAAAGAGGGCGTCTGCTGTCATCCCTCCCTCTGATGGGGAGCCATCGGAATCCCCCCACCCTGTGGACAGGGACAGACAGGAGACAGAGAGACAGACAGGAGACAGAGAGACAGACAGGAGACAGAGAGACAGACAGGGTCCACTGACGCATCACAGCAGCTTTGTTTATAAACCACGTGAAGAAGAATCCGATGTCTCACCTCTGTAGTCAAAGGTGACGACATGGAAACCTAATGAACTGAGGACCTGAATGAAGACAGAGAGCAGGTGAGTGACAGGTGGGAGGCGGGTGAGTGACAGGTGAGTGTGACTTACCTTGTAGAGCTGGACTCTGTGGTCTCCTCCTCTGTACAAACACAGACAGGTCAAAGGTCAAACAAACCTCCATACAGGAGATCAGAGGTCAGAAAGTTTGAGTTGAGGTCACCTGGTTCCTGCGTTTCCATGGAGATAGAGGATGACAGTGTGGGTGGAGCTAAAGGTGGAGTCGTACCAGTCGCCTCGTTTCCCCTGAGCTTCTTTCCACATCTGAGCAGGAACTGTGTGCCTGAAACACACACATGGTGTCTCTGTGTGTCTGTGTGTGTGTGTGTGTGTGTGTGTGTGTGTGTGTTACCAGACTCCGATCTTCTGGCCTGCCTCTGGCTCCAGGTAGAAGTTGTGTGTGTGGTTCAGTCCTTGGTCCAGAGGTCTCTTCAGGTCGAGGAAGAACGGCATCCTCACTGGAGACAGACAGGTGGTGAGCAGAGAGATTCATTTTTACCCAGTGCCCCCCCCTCCCTCTCTACCTGTATTCATTCCTTCTGTCCTACCGTCCTACCTTCCTTCCTTCCTACCTTCAGCTCAACCACTTACCGAAGTTGAGGAAGACGAGTTTGGCCTGGATTGAAGGACACAGTTTGACGATGAAGGGAATCGAGACGTAGACGACCAGCAGCCACAAGATCATCCTCTTCATCTTCCCCCCCGCACCCAACCTGGGGACAGGGGAGGACAGACAGGTGAGGTGTTACTGGTCCTACTGGTGATACTGAAGCTGCTCCACTGGTCCGTCACCAAGCTGATGTGACTCATGGATCCAGGATCTCTTCTATTATTCAGTGAAGTAAAGATTCCTTTAAGCGTCTTACGTTACAAGTGAACTCAGAACACCACGAGTATTACTGCTATTACAGTCACACACACACACACACACACACACACACACACACACACACACACACACACAGTATCACCAGCTGATCCTGAAGGTCACACAGAGGTCAGCGCAGTGAGGAGGAGGAACCAGCAGACTGCTTTACATCGTACTTTACAAATACTAGGACTCTTATCAATGCTTGTATTGTTCACGTTATGAATATGTTCATGTGTTCATGTGTTCATATGTTCATCTGTTCATGTCAAGGAGTAACGTTATCTGGACTAACGCCCCTCCTGTAAACGTTTAGGTGAAAACTCTGAATGTTTTCATGCCTTAAAGCTGCAGAGTGAGACGCTGATGGAGTCAAACAGAAAGCAAACTTCCTCTTTCACTATGACATCACTTCCTGTCTGATGCTGAAAATTGTGTTTGTTCTCACAAGTTGTTCTCACTTCCTGTCAACTGTCTGTAAAGCACTTGTTCACTACTACTAGTACTGCAATAGTGTATGTATGCACACACACACACAGTGTGTAGATATGTATAAGCACACATAGGTCTGCAGCAGGCCGGGCTGGTTGGTCGGGTCAAACTTGAGTTTAAGCTCTAATGAGGATTAGATCAAAGAGGAAGAATGAACCTGACAGGAAAGGAGGTCAGCAAACACACACTCTACATGATGTATACACACACACACACACACACACACAGTGTATATATAATATTATATTCTCTGGATGTTCTAAGTATGAAGTGGGTTAGCTTAGCAGCTAACTGGTTAATTATTCACCTGTTCGTTAAATGTACATTTGTATTGAATATGTTAGTAGTACAATTAGATAAGAGGTTGTCTTGTTCTTTTAATGTGCTGTGTCCACGTGACGCGTTCGTAGTGGTTGTTCCGGTTCATAGGGAACACACCTGTCCGGGTCTTACCTGCTGAAGGGTTTCCCCATGCTGCGCTCCCCTCCCGGGCCCTGCGACTTGGCCGCTGCGGGTTCCGCTGCCCCCCCGGGACGCTGCTTCAGGTCCGGGTTGCCTTCCAGCAGAGTGCCGCTGTCCTCAGAGTTATTCCGCTTCCGCATCACTGGCACGGGAACAACGGGAGAACCGTTAACCGGAGGACTGACCGGGAGGACCGGGACACGGAGCCTGAGTCCCCGCCGCGGCTCCCAACAGCTCGAGCTCAGAGCGGTCACGGACACCCACACGAGCAGCTGATCGGCGCTCAGCCAATCAGAGAACAGATACATGAACACGTGGGCCAGCTGCTGCGTCCGCGGCCACTGTGAGGCGTCAGAGAATCGACTACCAAAACAAACGAGGAGAACGGAAGTAGCGCGTGGTGCCTTCAGGTGCACTTCGTAAAGTAAAGAGAAGTCGAAAAGTAAACTAAGATTTTTTGGGGGGATTAAAAAAAAATAAAGAACAGAAACGATTAAATACAACCAATAAGTTATAATAATTATTTAAAGGTTCTTTATACTACATGTACATCAGACATAGTACAGGTACTACCTCTGAGAGGAAATACAAAGAAGTAAATGTAGATAATCACGAAAAGGCCACATTTGTAAATAGATATACTTTTATTCTTAAGGAACCTGAACACATCTTGTGTTCTCTTGATACCGTTAAACTAATTTGACTTCGGTTGTTAAACACAGACGTAACAACTTGCGTGACGTCAGCAGAAACACATATTTACAATGTCAGAGCGTCTTGTCCTCCACTTGAACTCAGCATCTTAAAAAGCTAGTTAGCATCAAAGCTATCTGCATAAACAGGAAGCGACTGTGGAAGACTACAACGTCCCACTTCTTTTCTATTTCCACAACAGCGCGCGCTCGGTCCGGAGGACTCGGCTTGTTCTCCGGTGGTTCGATGGTGGCGATGAAAGCCTGTCAGGCGGGTTTAGTTTTTAGTTTTATTAACCGGAAGTAAAATGTGGGATCAATATCGCGATAAACTGCGAGTTTACAAAGCGCAAACGAGCATTTTGTCCCAACGCGGCTTCCGGAGCGAAACTTCTTTTAAGCACGTGATCATAACACGCTGCGATTTTTCCCGCGAAACCGCGGCGAGAGTCGCGCTGCTGGTCCGGTTCCGGTTCCGGTTCCGTCAGGCTTTGACTTTCCGCGCGCGCTGTTCGTGTTCCACGGTACCGGGATGTTCTGTGAGAAAGCCATCGAGTTGATCCGGGAGCTCCACCGAATGAGCGACGGACAGCTGCCCGCTTTTAACGTGAGTGACTCCGGTACCGTCCGTACCGTTCAGTAACATTTGAATGTTTTGATCCAAAATCAACAAACAGCGTAGAAATGTGTTGAATAAATGCTGATGGAAGTCAAGCCTCTGGTACCCGCCGGTACGTGTACGTCACCGAGGAGACACCCGTTAAACGGGCCGATTTGTCTGGCTGTGGTTTTCCAGGAGGACGGACTGCGGCAGGTTCTGCAGGAGATGGAAGCTCTGTACGACCAGAACCAGAGTGACGTGTGAGTCACGTCATAGGACACTGTTGACGTCACATTCTCCTCCAACAGTTTAAAACATACTAATATGCAGATGTTCGTTAAATCGTTCAGATCATTTAAAATGTTTTAAAGTTTGTATAAGAAAGGAATCGTGTTTAAGCTGCTTGTTCTTTATTTCTCATTATTCTAAAGAAGAATGTCGTCATATTTCATCTTAATTTAACCTTTTTCTATTCATGTATTGGTGGGCAGCATAGAAAAATAAGTGATTTGATTAAAATATAGTGATTATAGTAATATTAACGATTATCATTACAGATAATCAGGACTATAATATTAGTAATAATATGAACATTTTTAATAATAATAACGTCTGTTTCAGTAACGAGGCAAAAGCTGAAGGTCGATCCGACCTCATCTCCTCCATCAAACTACGTCACTGCTGTTTGTTGAGGAACCAACGCTGTGTCACCGCCTACCTGTAACTCACACACACACACACACACACACACCTGTAACACACACACACACACACACACACACCTACCTGTAACTCACCTGTCTGTCTCCTGTGCACCATGTGAAGCTACGACCGGCTCCTGAGGATTCGCGCTCTGCGGTGGGAGTACGGAAGCGTTCTGCCTGCTAACGTCCGCTTCCACATGTGTGCAGAGGAGGTGAGTGTGACATCACTTCCTGTTCAGCAGCTGTTGTGTAGCTGGGTCTCATTCGGTGGTGCATCCTCAGGAGGACCCGGCCTTCTATGTGGGCGGGTCAAAGGCCGTATAGGCTGAACCCTGAACTAGGACGCTTCGTCCTGAGGAGGACGTGGAGGTAAAGCGGCCTCCACTGCCCCCGTTGCTTAGCAACCTGCGGCGTTTGTCAGTGAAAGCCTAAGAACCCCCAGGAATAAAAATGCAGGTAGAGAAGGTCCTCTTTGTTCCGCACATTAACGGACAAGTCGCCCCACACGCGCTCTCCGTCAGCGTGATGCTGCCTCCTAGAACACGACTAAACGTAGTAAAGTTACGTTATACTCTAAACCAAATGTACAGTTAGTGGGGCTGTCAAACACGTTAAACTATCAGATTATTGCTGTCGAGATTAACGCAATATAATATTTGAATGCAGCTTGGTTTCCTTCCGGTGTGCTACGCTAGCTGCTAGGCTACGCTAGCTGCTAGGCTACTTCCATGTCAACATCCACCTGCAGGAGACCACCATGGACCACAATGATGGAGAGTTGAGCAAAGTGACATTGATCCCTGATGATGCTCCTTGTTTTGATGCTGTTATTTGCTAAGAAGTGGTTTCCTAGTAACGTGTGATGATGATGTAGTCAGTTTCATGAGTTAAGCCCCTCCCCCTGCCGAGCAGGTGCAGTGGTTCAGTCAGTACAAAAAGTCGCTGGCCTCCTTCATGCGGTCCCTCGGGGGGGGCGAAGGTCTGGACATCACTCAGGACATGAAGCCTCCAAAGAGCCTCTACATCGAGGTGAGACATCCTGTTCAGTTGCATGATGGGAAATGTAGGAACGCACTCGTCTTATATATATATGCACGTTTTAATATTAAATGTCAAAAACAACATTTTGTCATTATTTATTTGTAAATAGTTTTTTCATGTGAAAAATATCCATATTATTTATTTAATACTTGAAATAGGAAATTGTTGCCGCTCTGGTGTATACGTGTGACATCATCAGGTGTTTTCCAGGTGAGGTGTCTGAAGGACCACGGAGAGTTTGAGATCGACGATGGAACCGTCATCCTGCTCAAGAAGAACAGCCAGGTTCATTACATTCATTTCACTTTTAACTTACATTTCATTATAACCAGCTTACATTTTACCTGGGGAGCAATCGGGGGTCAGGTGTCACTTGGACATGTCACATGGGGCAGCCAGGATTCAAACCGCCAACCTTACGGCTCCCAGCACATCACTCCATGCGCCACTGTTCATAGTCATTATATCCCACAGTGTACTCGTCACAGTACTGCAGCCATAGTACCAATTATTTAACTTACATCTGATCTCAGATGAGACGTTATATTGTCTAGAAAAGATAATACAGGATATAAAAATCATATCCTCATTAAATAATAATAATCTGAATGAAGGTATAAGTCATGGTTATGATTTATTGTGGCGGTTCTAATTGACGTGATGACAGTGAACGCGTCACACAGGAAGTTGTCCCCTTCACCTCCGTCCGTCTCTCCGCAGCACTTCCTGCCGCGATGGAAATGTGAGCAGCTGATTCGTCAGGGCGTCCTGGAGCATGTGATGTCCTGATGGAGGGTTTCTATTGGTCAAGGACATCCAGAGCTCTCATGTCCTGATTCACGACGTCCCCTGAACACAACATGGATACTTTCCTTCTCGCATTTAAATAAAGTGTTTTGTCTCCATTCAGTCTGGTACCTGAAGAAGTACTAAGAAGTAATACTACAGCTCAGAAATTCTGTTGTATAGTAGCTAAGGTACACACTAGTACTCTTTATGCAAAATGTATGATTCATTTTAATTAGATTATAATTTTTATAATACATTCATTACATTTGACTTTTTTTTTACTTTTAAAAAGCGGGTCTTCCTCCAAGATGTAGTACATTATGAAGTACGACGTGTACCTGAGATGTAGTACATTATGAAGTACGACGTGTACCTGAGATGTAGTACATTATGAAGTACGACGTGTACCTGAGATGTAGTACATTATGAAGTACAACGTGTACCTCTGAGATGTAGTACATTATGAAGTACGACATGTACCTCGGAGATGTAGTACATTATGAAGTACAACGTGTACCTGAGATGTAGTACATTATGAAGTACGACGTGTACCTTTGAGATGTAGTACATTATGAAGTACGACGTGTACCTCTGAGATGTAGTACATTATGAAGTACGACGTGTACCTCAGATGTAGTACATTATGAAGTACGACGTGTACCTCAGATGTAGTACATTATGAAGTACGACGTGTACCTCTGAGATGTAGTACATTATGAAGTACGACGTGTACCTCAGATGTAGTACATTATGAAGTACGACGTGTACCTCAGATGTAGTACATTATGAAGTACGACGTGTACCTGAGATGTAGTACATTATGAAGTACGACGTGTACCTGAGATGTAGTACATTATGAAGTACGACGTGTACCTCTGAGATGTAGTACATTATGAAGTACGACGTGTACCTGAGATGTAGTACATTATGAAGTACGACGTGTACCTCAGATGTAGTACATTATGAAGTACGACGTGTACCTGAAATGTAGTACATTATGAAGTACGACGTGTACCTGAGATGTAGTACATTATGAAGTACGACGTGTACCTGAGATGTAGTACATTATGAAGTACGACGTGTACCTCTGAGATGTAGTACATTATGAAGTACGACGTGTACCTCTGAGATGTAGTACATTATGAAGTACGACGTGTACCTCAGATGTAGTACATTATGAAGTACGACGTGTACCTGAGATGTAGTACATTATGAAGTACGACGTGTACCTCAGATGTAGTACATTATGAAGTACGACGTGTACCTCAGATGTAGTACATTATGAAGTACGACGTGTACCTGAGATGTAGTACATTATGAAGTACGACGTGTACCTGAGATGTAGTACATTATGAAGTACGACGTGTACCTGAGATGTAGTACATTATGAAGTACGACGTGTACCTCTGAGATGTAGTACATTATGAAGTACGACGTGTACCTCAGATGTAGTACATTATGAAGTACGACGTGTACCTGAGATGTAGTACATTATGAAGTACGACGTGTACCTGAGATGTAGTACATTATGAAGTACGACGTGTACCTCTGAGATGTAGTACATTATGAAGTACAACGTGTACCTCTGAGATGTAGTACATTATGAAGTACGACGTGTACCTCAGATGTAGTACATTATGAAGTACGACGTGTACCTGAGATGTAGTACATTATGAAGTACGACGTGTACCTCAGATGTAGTACATTATGAAGTACGACGTGTACCTGAGATGTAGTACATTATGAAGTACAACGTGTACCTGAGATGTAGTACATTATGAAGTACGACGTGTACCTCTGAGATGTAGTACATTATGAAGTACGACGTGTACCTGAGATGTAGTACATTATGAAGTACGACGTGTACCTCAGATGTAGTACATTATGAAGTACGACGTGTACCTGAAATGTAGTACATTATGAAGTACGACGTGTACCTGAGATGTAGTACATTATGAAGTACGACGTGTACCTGAGATGTAGTACATTATGAAGTACGACGTGTACCTCTGAGATGTAGTACATTATGAAGTACGACGTGTACCTCTGAGATGTAGTACATTATGAAGTACGACGTGTACCTGAGATGTAGTACATTATGAAGTACGACGTGTACCTCAGATGTAGTACATTATGAAGTACGACGTGTACCTCAGATGTAGTACATTATGAAGTACGACGTGTACCTGAGATGTAGTACATTATGAAGTACGACGTGTACCTCTGAGATGTAGTACATTATGAAGTACGACGTGTACCTCAGATGTAGTACATTATGAAGTACGACGTGTACCTGAGATGTAGTACATTATGAAGTACGACGTGTACCTGAGATGTAGTACATTATGAAGTACGACGTGTACCTGAGATGTAGTACATTATGAAGTACGACGTGTACCTGAGATGTAGTACATTATGAAGTACGACGTGTACCTCTGAGATGTAGTACATTATGAAGTACGACGTGTACCTCAGATGTAGTACATTATGAAGTACGACGTGTACCTGAGATGTAGTACATTATGAAGTACGACGTGTACCTGAGATGTAGTACATTATGAAGTACGACGTGTACCTGAGATGTAGTACATTATGAAGTACGACGTGTACCTCTGAGATGTAG
Organism: Pungitius pungitius; assembly: GCF_949316345.1. NCBI lineage: Eukaryota > Metazoa > Chordata > Actinopteri > Perciformes > Gasterosteidae > Pungitius > Pungitius pungitius. The sequence goes on along the minus strand of NC_084912.1, from coordinate 368,804 downwards.
TACATTATGAAGTACGACGTGTACCTCAGATGTAGTACATTATGAAGTACGACGTGTACCTGAGATGTAGTACATTATGAAGTACGACGTGTACCTGAGATGTAGTACATTATGAAGTACGACGTGTACCTGAGATGTAGTACATTATGAAGTACGACGTGTACCTGAGATGTAGTACATTATGAAGTACGACGTGTACCTCTGAGATGTAGTACATTATGAAGTACGACGTGTACCTCTGAGATGTAGTACATTATGAAGTACGACGTGTACCTCAGATGTAGTACATTATGAAGTACGACGTGTACCTGAGATGTAGTACATTATGAAGTACGACGTGTACCTCAGATGTAGTACATTATGAAGTACGACGTGTACCTGAGATGTAGTACATTATGAAGTACAACGTGTACCTGAGATGTAGTACATTATGAAGTACGACGTGTACCTGAGATGTAGTACATTATGAAGTACGACGTGTACCTCTGAGATGTAGTACATTATGAAGTACGACGTGTACCTCTGAGATGTAGTACATTATGAAGTACGACGTGTACCTGAAATGTAGTACATTATGAAGTACGACGTGTACCTGAGATGTAGTACATTATGAAGTACGACGTGTACCTGAGATGTAGTACATTATGAAGTACGACGTGTACCTCTGAGATGTAGTACATTATGAAGTACGACGTGTACCTCTGAGATGTAGTACATTATGAAGTACGACGTGTACCTGAGATGTAGTACATTATGAAGTACGACGTGTACCTGAAATGTAGTACATTATGAAGTACGACGTGTACCTCTGAGATGTAGTACATTATGAAGTACGACGTGTACCTCAGATGTAGTACATTATGAAGTACGACGTGTACCTGAGATGTAGTACATTATGAAGTACAACGTGTACCTGAGATGTAGTACATTATGAAGTACGACGTGTACCTGAGATGATATCCTGTGGATGTTTGTCTGACAGGAAGTGAGTCCTTCTGTTGTGTTCAAAGATGAAGACATGTTGGATTATAAAAGTATTTAATAAAATAATCTCTGAACAACTGGACATGTGACGTGTTGAATGTAACTGGTGCGTTCAGGTACTGCATGGTTACACAGAATGCGCTGTGTACATTCATCTCATTGGTCTGACGGGTTCAATGCTTCCTTTGGGAGAAGAATTCAAACATCCACCTGCATGATGAACACAGGTGTGACTCATGGGGAAAAGGCCACGCCCACAAACACCTCATTCATCTACATGTGAGACTTTACATCTTGTAAACATTGCTTTTAACTTGAAGGTTGCTCAAACAAAGAAGGCTTCAATAACGTCAGGACATAATGTGACAGATTGTTCCTTTATAATTAAACTTTAAAATGTTCACCCTGGCGTTTATTGAGCCATTTGAAATATAAAAACTTTAGAGTTATTGATCTTATCGCGATTGATTTCCTCTGATGTCGTGTTGAAGACCACAGTGACTTCATCCATCAATAGACCTCCATGTGGGACCCTCGAGGAGGAGGAGGAGGAGGAGCTGCACGGCCTTCCTCTCAGACGGCGGCGACGACCTCCCTCAGCAGGCTGTTCAGAGCGTGGACCCGGTCCTCCAGCAGGAAGTTCTTCTTCTCTGCGTGTTTCTGCCGCTGCTCCGTGACCTGCAGGGCCTTCATCAGCTCGCAGTTCTCTGCGTGCAGATCCTTCAGCAGCGCGCCAGACTTCCTGTTCTTCGCCAGCTGAGGACCAGATGATGAGTCAGGTGACCGAGGGGAGGGGCCAGTGGTCATGTGACGGGGGAGCCAGCACTCACCTGCTCCTTCAGCTGCTGGACCTTCTCCTGCAGGACCAGCCGGACCGCCTTCAGGGTGGTCTCCAGCTCCTCGGTCCTCCTCCGCAGGACCTGCACCGCCTTTTCGTACTGGTCCTGAATGCAGCACACACACACACACACACATTAGCAGCAGAGCTAACGGCTAGCCAGCAGAGGCTCACTTCAGTGACCTTTGACCTCTGAGCTTCTACCTGCTTCATGCTGATGTGAGAGCTGCTCTGCTGGGCCCGAAGCCTCAGGGTCTCCTCCAGCTGCCGACTCCTCCCCTGCTCCTCCTCCAGTCGGGCCTGCAGCCGCTCCTCCTGCACCCTGAGTCCATCTGCGGCCTGCTGCTGCATCTCCTGCAGCCTCCTCAGGTGCTGCACCTGGTCCTTCTGCAGCGCAGCATCAGCCCGCCGCGCCTGTGCAAAGGAAGGTCACATGTCACAAAGCGCTGATCCCAGCGGGCGCCATCGAGTCCTCCTCCCTGATGCGGTCCAGACCTGGTCCTGAGCCTCCATCAGCTCGGTCTTCAGGTTCTGCTGCTCCTGGTTCTGGACCTCTTGACTCCGGTGCTGCAGAGCTGCCAGCTGAGAGACACAGAGTCATTGATCTGGGATCAGTTAGACTAGCACAGCGTGCCGGGCTGCCCTGGTACCTCGTGCTGGAGCTCCTGGTTCTGGACTCGCAGTTTGTCGATCTCCTCCTGCTGCTCCTGCAGACCCTGACGGAGCTCCTCCTCCACCCTCATCAGCTTCCCGACGCTGCTCTCCAGCTCCTCCACCTGACAGACGGGAAGCTGTGACTCGTTGTGCTCCATGAGGAGGTCGTCCATGTGTGGACCTCCTGAAGGATGCAACGTATACGCAAATCATAAAGAAGCCATAAGAGGAGGCGTTTGTTGTCACACCTTCCTCTGCTGCTGGTCCAGCTTCTCCTGACCGACGGCGTGGAAATGAGAGCGAAGCCGCTCACCCTCTGCCTCCGCCGAGAACAGCGCCCGCTGCAGCGCCTCCACCTGACGGAGGACAAAGGTCAAAGGTGAGAAAAGCCAGCCGGTTGTTGGTGGTCGTCCGAGGCGACGGTGGAAACCTTGTTGTTCCGCTCGTCAGCTTCTCTCAGCAGTTTGTCTTTGTCCTCCTCCAACCGCTGCAGCTCCAGGGTCACGGCGCTAAGCTCCGCCTCCAGCGCCGACAGACGGGTCAGCTGACACGTGCACACAAACGTAACACAATGAAGTCAGAGGTTTGGACCGCATCTCACAACAAAGCAAACAAGCAAAGGGGTCTGAAGGAGGTCAGAGAGGAGCAGACAGGGTCTGAAGGAGGTCAGAGAGGAGCAGACGGGGTCTGAAGGAGGTCAGAGAGGAGCAGACGGGGTCTGAAGGAGGTCAGAGAGGAGCAGACGGGGTCTGAAGGAGGTCAGAGAGGAGCAGACGGGGTCTGAAGGAGGTCAGAGAGGAGCAGACGGGGTCTGAAGGAGGTCAGAGAGGAGCAGACAGGGTCTGAAGGAGGTCAGGGAGGAGCAGACGGGGTCTGAAGGAGGTCAGGGAGGAGCAGACGGGGTCTGAAGGAGGTCAGGGAGGAGCAGACGGGGTCTGAAGGAGGTCAGGGAGGAGCAGACGGGGTCTGAAGGAGGTCAGGGAGGAGCAGACGGGGTCTGAAGGAGGTCAGGGAGGAGCAGACGGGGTCTGAAGGAGGTCAGAGAGGAGCAGACGGGGTCTGAAGGAGGTCAGGGAGGAGCAGACGGGGTCTGAAGGACACAGACCTGGTCTTGGGAGCAGCCTGGTGGTCTCTCCTGCGTCCTGACGGCCTCCTGAAGCATCGAAGGGTCTCGTTAGTATTCCATAGATTCTGAAACTCTGATTGGTGCTTTTTCATTATTTTGTGAGAGAAAAAATAATAAAACTGTTTGTAATTATTTTATGGAAACATTTCTTGAGAATCATCAGATGATCAAAGACGACGTTTAATTGTTAATAACGATCACAAAACCGCGTCAACACAGAGCAGGGATCAGGGGTCTGGTTCTGGTTCAGGGTCTAGTGGTTCAGGGTCTAGTGGTTCAGGGTCTAGTGGTTCAGGGTCTAGTGGTTCAGGGTCTAGTGGTTCAGGGTCTAATGGTTCAGGGTCTAGTGGTTCAGGGTCTAATGGTTCAGGGTCTAGTGGTTCAGGGTCTAGTGGTTCAGGGTCTAGTGGTTCAGGGTCTAATGGTTCAGGGTCTAATGGTTCAGGGTCTAATGGTTCAGTGTCTAGTGGTTCAGGGTCTAGTGGTTCAGGGTCTAGTGGTTCAGGGTCTAATGGTTCAGTGTCTAGTGGTTCAGGGTCTAGTGGTTCAGGGTCTAATGGTTCAGGGTCTAATGGTTCAGTGTCTAGTGGTTCAGGGTCTAGTGGTTCAGGGTCTAGTGGTTCAGGGTCTAATGGTTCAGTGTCTAGTGGTTCAGGGTCTAGTGGTTCGACCTTCTTGAATCATCACCCTACAGGAAACAAAGTGACTCGCCATGGCAACCTCCTCCCCCTGTTCCTTGGAGACCGTCGCCAGGCGCTCCCGCAGCATCTGGAGCAACTCCTGGTCGCCACGGAGACGGGCGCTCAGCTCGCCGTTGTCGGCGCTGAGCTGCAGGTTCCTGGCGCTCAGGTCCAGCAGCTCCTCTCGGTACCTGGAGTTCTGCAGGCGCACAGAGAACGTGAGCAGAGGGGGGGGGGGCAATAAACCCCTCAGAGGTCAGAGGTCGAGGGAGGGACCGATTCTCCTCTCACCTCTTTGTGCAGCCTCTCCTCTTCTTCTCTGCTCCTCACGTGTTCCCTTTCCATCTCGTCCAGTTTCCTCCTGGCAGGAGAAGCATCATGAGCATTTCTAAACATACACGTTGACCCCTGGTCAGCGAGGGGGGGGCTTCATGGGCTCGGTTTGAACCATAAACAGGAAGTTCTCTCACGTCCTCTTGGCGACGGCGTCCTCCAGCTCGCTGACCTCCTGCTGCAGGACGCCGAGCCGCCGCTCCAGGGCGCCGTTCTCCGCCCGCACCTCCTCCAGCTGGGACCTGGACGCACACAGCGAGTGAGGACCAGGACCCCCCTCCATATATTTTTAAATCACACAATTTAATTGTGATAACTTATTTCAGCTTTTTTTGATGATCACTAGTTTGTTAAACTACACAAAACATGATTTCTGTGCTGATTTCGTTAATGAATGTTTTCTAACAAATTGACATCATTTCAGAAAGTTCTAAATGCAGAAGTTCTTCTGCTCGAAACGAGACGCATTTGAAGCAGAAGAAAGACGAACATTGTTCTACGATGAGCTGAAGCGTTAAAGCGACTTCATGGTCACGTGACGGATGCAGTTAGTCATTCCAGTAGTTAGTCATCAGCAGGTCCATGTTCTCGATCTCATGCTCCACAAACCTGTGTGGACCGGCCAGGTCCATCACCTCCTCCAGGTCCAGGGCCAGCTTCTCCAGCTCCATCAGCTGCTGCATCATGGTCTTCTTCTCCCGCGCAAAGTCCTGCTCCGCAGTCCTCAGCTGGTTCTGGGACTCCAGCAGGTTCTTCTGCAGCTGGAGGACCTGCTGTCTGCCCACATCCAGGTCTTTCCGGTGCTGCTCATTGGCTCGGCGTGAGAGATCTGCGGCGTCGGCGACCTCGACCCGGACCAGATCCATCTCGCTGGTTTTGGAGTTGAGCTGCCTCCGGAGGTCCAGGACCAGGTCGGCCGTGTCGTTGAGATGGGCGCTGAGCTCTCTGAGATGGTCTCTGAGTGTGGAGAGCTCCTCCTCCATCTCTACGATCTGGTTGGACAGCTGGTCCACCAGCCGGGCGTAGCTCCCGTTCTCCTGGCCAAGACAATGGACCTCCTCCTTGTCGCCATCCAGAGCGGACCGGAGCAGCAGGGTCAGGGTCTGCTCCTGCTTCAGGGCCTCCTGGAGAGCCTCCTCAGCACTTCTCCTCCTGTCCAAGTCCTCCAAGACGCCGTCCAGCTGAAGCTGCAGGTTGTCCACAGCCATGGCCTGGTCCTTCAGGTCCTGGATCAGCCTGGCCCGGTCCGTCTTAAGTGAGTCTAGCCCAGCAGTGGCTTTGGACAGACCTTGAGCCTGGAACCTGGAGTCCTCCTCCAGACTCTCCAGCTCCGTCTCCAGGACCTCCACCCTTTGCTCTCTGGCTCGGAGCTGCTTCTGCTGCTGGAGGAACTCTTTGGAGAGACGCTCCCTGTGCTGCAGGACTCCATTGGACGCCGTCTGGAGGTTTCCCAGCTCCTCCTTCAGCAGAGTCACCTGACGCAGAAGCCGCTCCTCCCTGCTCCTCACCTGCTGCAGCTCCTCCTGCACAGAGCTCTTCTCGGAGGCCAGACGCTGACTTGTGAGCTCAAGAGCCTCCAGGAAGGAGATGCTCTCCTCCAGACGGGATTCCAGGTCAGAACAGCGCCTGCTGCAAGCTTTAAGCTCCTCCTCCAGCCGCCCTCTGAGCTCCTCCACGCCGGCCTCTGATTGGCTGACCTGCTCCTCCGCGTCTCTCTGCTCACACCACCGCTTCTCCCACAATCCTCTCTGGCCCCGGAGCCGGCGGCGCGCCCGGTGCAGGAGGCGGCGCCGACCCTCGGCGCGCTGCAGCTTCATGTGAGACGGCCGCAGCTCTGATTGGCCGCTGCTCAGCGCAGGTCACATGGTACTCAGCGTTAATCAATAATCGCAGCTGAGAGACTTCCTGTTTTGGCTGAACTCCGATCAATGAAAGTGATCAGACCTTCACCACACTGACTGCTGAGATCTATGACCTCATAGGAGCTTTGACGTGTCGTCATGGTAACGTCTACAAATCTACATTGAAATGTTTCAAATGGGAATAAAGGTTCTGGTGTCTGAACATGACGGTTATTTATATTTTAACAGACAGGACAACAGGCTCCACCCACCTGACCACCATCACTTCCTGGTCCTTCTCCAGCTTCAGCTCCGCCTCCATCTGGTCCTTCTCAGAGCTCAGGCTCTGGACCAGGTTGCCGATCTCTCTGGCAAAGTTCTGCTCCAGCTCCGCCCGCTCCCGTTGCATTCTGGGAAAAATATAATAAAAACAACACGCTGAGGTTTAAAAACAAACAAGAAACAACAGGTCACAACTGCATCCAGCGAGGAGATGAACCTCACCGACGCTCCTCCCCGTGGCTCCACCCTCCTGCTCCACCCCGAGTGTGCAGTCGGTCCACAGTCTCCTTCAGCTGCTTCACCTGTTGCTCCGCCTCAGACTTCTGCTCCTCCAGCTCGCTGATCTCCATCTGAAGGAGGGAGGAGAAGAGGACTTCATGGCACTTCAACGTATCCACACATCCATAAAGAAGCACATCGTTCATGGAGCTGGACCTTGAAGGCCTGAGCGATGTCTTTACGCTCCACCTCCATGCTCTGCCTCATCACCTCCAGGCTGCGCTCATAGTAGTTCACCTGGGGGGGGCAGAGACATCAAATGTAAAGCTATGGATGTGTATATATTATATACATTCGAAGCAGCTTAACTCTGCTGCACATTGACCAGTAAGAGCACCATGTTGTCCCTGAGCAAGACACCCAACTCCTAACTGCTCCCCAGGCGAAGTGCACCTGCTGGGGGGGGGGGGGGTCCACTGTCAACAAACCAACGCAAGAAGAGTTCGGAAGAATGGATCAAAAAGGTGGAGGTTAGAAGTGAATTTAGTTTAGTTGGGCCGATGGAGTAGTGTGATGCGCTGGGGGCCGCAAGGTTGGTGGTTCGAATCCCGGCTGCCCCATGTGCCATGTGGAAGTGTCCCTGAGCAAGACACCTGACCCCCAACTGCTCCCCAGGCAAAAGAATGTAATGCATGAAATAAAATATATATATATATATATATATTAGCATGCTACCTGTGTCTCCAGCTGGACGTGCAGCTCCTGCAGCTCCTGCTGCTGTTTGGTCTTCAGCTGCTCCACAGCCAGCTCCGTCTGGATGCTGAGGCTCGGCCCAGAGACGCTGTGCAGGGAGCACAGAGCTGGAGGGGTCGGGGGGGGGGGGGGGGGGTCACTGAGCTCATTCAGGTCGACAGGGTCACTACAACAAACCAGGTGAGTATGTTTCTCACCTGTTTTATCTGTCGGCTGCAGTTTCTTCCTCACCGGAGGAGTCGAGCTGCTCTTCACTTCATCTGAACACAAGAAGAAACACACAGTGACACAAAGGTTGTAACAACGTAAACAATTCAATCAGAGACTCACTGTGAGCCATGTCGCCAGCTGGAAGAGCCGTGTGTGTGTGTGTGTGTGTGTGTGTAGGTATGTGAGCGTTACACATCCAACCTGCTCAGCCTGCTCTCACTTCCTGTTTTATGTCTCTGAGTTTCATCAGTCTTCATTCAACTCAAAAATAGTTTGTATGACTTTACAGGTTTGATCACCTAATTGAGTTGGTGTCACTTCCTCTACTGTGAAGATTATTTTTTATACATTTAATAATGGATCAGTGAAAACACTGATCATCAATCACACTTCAAAACATCAAACTTCTTCTGTGGTACAAACAGGAGGAGTCATTAGGTGGCGGCCATCTTGGTACAGTCGCTCACCCACCTAGTGGTACATGTACTCCAAATGACTAATAACTCGTTTAATTTTCAACCGATGTGTAACACACACACACACACACACACACACACACACACACACACACACACACACACACACACACACACACACCTCAGCATTGTGATCAAGTGGCTCCACCTTCTGTCAGAGGAACGTTCTTACAGACTATTGGTCTTGTGGTCAGAGTCATGATTATTGGTCCTGGTGCAGTTACCACAGTTGGTTCCGGTGCTGACTCGTTGTTGGGTCCAGCTCAGCGCTCCGTCGTCTCCAGCAGAACGTCTGGACTTCCTGTCGCTCCTCTGACTCTTCAGCAGCTCCAATTCTGAGCTCAGCTCATCGTTTCTGTCCTGCAGCTCCTGAACCCAACACACAAAACACCTTCTGTAAAAAGGGTC
>NC_084912.1:132500-355000 GCF_949316345.1 Pungitius pungitius | reverse complement strand
ATTTAATCTGGATTAGCCCACTTCACTCTGAGCCATGGGGGACACAAGGGGGGACACAAGGGGGGACACAAGGGGGGACACAAGGGGGGACACTTTCTACCCCGTAGATCACAAGTCTAGTAAAGTTCTGTTTTAATCATCAATCTAAAGTGACTGGAGTTATTTCAAAAAGATGTAAAGAGAAACCAGTACATACACTTTCCCTCTTTTTAACTGGTCAAGTTGCACTCTTCATACAGCTGGACCATTTAAACCTCTTCTATCTGCATCTACTGATCAATTTGTTCCTAAAAGAGCATCTGCTCCTTCCTCCTTTCCTCCTCTTCTAAATCAAGAATTGACAAAAAATTGACCTCCTACCCACTATTCCCAACTACTATTCCTTGACCTCTGGAAAACAGGGTCAAGGAAAGGTGGTTAGGAGAGTTCATGAGGAGTTAGGGAACGCTGCGTAGTGTGATGGAGGAGACGCATGTTGGTGACGTCAGTCTGCATCTGAGATGCCTTCATGTGTCATTACAGTGCAAAACTGTATTAACATACATGAGTCACGGTTACTCACCATTTCAATCCAGCCCAAACTTGGGCCCAGATGGACGGAGCGTCCCATCAGTGTCTCAGAGGACATCACAGAGGCCCACCCACTTCAGGGCCACCCACCTGAGGTTCATCTACCAGAGGACCACCACTTGAGTAACTGGTCCCCTGAGGTCCACTCACCTGAGTGCAGCTGGAGGTCCTGTCCATCCTCACCCAGGTAAGCACAGTGCGGCCTGAGATGGGGCCTGATGAGCAGTGCATGAGTCCTACCTGTCTGAGAGAAGAGCTCCCTGAAGAGCCCCCACACACACCTCTGGACTAATGACTGTCAGCTGCAGCTGAGCCTCCTGATTGGCCGTTTGGTGGGCGGAGCCACGGTGCGTTCAGGAGCTCCTCGTCGCCTCATTTTTTAATTTACAGAGGAAGAAATGAGGGGTCTGTTTTGGTCGTGGTTCCACTGGATGTGGAGTTAATGAATGAATGTTCACTCTGAATCTGAGAGCCTCAAAGCGCCCGCGTTAGTCATGTGACCGTAGCCAAAGTCTGCTTTTAGTCGTGCAACTGGGATCATTTTGATTTTAGACATTGGACCTGACACATTGGACCTGATACATTGGACCTGACACATTGGACCTGACACATTGGACCTGATACATTGGACCTGACACATTGGACCTGATACATTGGACCTGACACATTGGACCTGATACATTGGACCTGACACATTGGACCTGACACATTGGACCTGACACATTGGACCTGACACATTGGACCTGATACATTGGACCTGATACATTGGACCTGACACATTGGACCCAGATTGCGTCCAGATCCTGTTTGAACGTTGGCAGCGGTTACTGAGGAGCTTCTGATATCACAGAGAACTTCCTCCTGTGGTTCCTCACCTCGGTGTTGAGCTGCTGCAGACCTCCTGCTCCATGTCTCCCAACAAGCTCCAACTCCTCCTGCTGCTGAGGACCTGCAAGCATCAAGGAAGACACTCGTGAAGACACGTCCTTCATGGCAAAGCTCCAGAGTGGAACAAGAGGTCCTTCAAGCATGCAATGTTTACACATAGTACTTCATACTGTACTACATCTCAGAGGTACACATAGTACTTCATACTGTACTACATCTCAGAGGTACACATAGTACTTCATACTGTACTACATCTCAGAGGTACACATAGTACTTCATACTGTACTACATCTCAGAGGTACACATAGTACTTCATACTGTACTACATCTCAGAGGTACACATAATACTTCATACTGTACTACATCTCAGAGGTACACATAGTACTTCATACTGTACTACATCTCAGAGGTACACATAGTACTTCATACTGTACTACATCTCAGAGGTACACATAGTACTTCATACTGTACTACATCTCAGAGGTACACATAGTACTTCATACTGTACTACATCTCAGAGGTACACATAATACTTCATACTGTACTACATCTCAGAGGTACACATAGTACTTCATACTGTACTACATCTCAGAGGTACACATAGTACTTCATACTGTACTACATCTCAGAGGTACACATAGTACTTCATACTGTACTACATCACCAATACGCAGGTGATCACTTAAGTCTTACTTGATCAATTAGTTGAACACATCAACACAAATAGCAGAGAGTACCTTTACTCTGAAAGTCTGGCTGGATTCTCTCCTTCTGACTTCCTGTCTCGTCTTCAGACTTCAGGCTCTGCAGGGAGAACATGGAGGTCAAAGACGGCCTGCGTGTGTGTGTGTGTGTGTGTGTCTTTAAGCACTTTATGTAACTGATCAAATGCTGTAAAGTATGTACAGATTTAATCTGCTTCATGGAGCAGTTACATAGAAACGTCCATGTCTGACCCAGAGGGGCAGAGAGGAAGGTGAAGAGGAGTCACTGCTCTTCTTCTCTTGTTGCTGCGTCTTTACAGTTCAATCATCATTCCATCATGGTGGAACTTAGGAATTAAATAGATAAACACTAATTCAACCAGGAGTCAAACGGAATTGTTCAATTCAAGATGTACAAAGAGAAGCTTCATGAGTTAAAGCGTCATTCTGTGTAGTGACCAGCAGGGGGCGACTCCTCTGCTCCCATAGACATCTATGAGGAAATGACTCTACTTCTGTGTAGTGACCAGCAGGGGGCGACTCCTCTGCTCCCATAGAAGTCTATGAGGAAATGACTCTACTTCTGTGTAGTGACCAGCAGGGGGCGACTCCTCTGCTCCCATAGACGTCTATGAGGAAATGACTCTACTTCTGTGTAGTGACCAGCAGGGGGTGACTCCTCTGCTCCCATAGACGTCTATGAGGAAATGACTCTACTTCTGTGTAGTGACCAGCAGGGGGCGACTCCTCTGCTCCCATAGACGTCTATGAGGAAATGACTCTACTTCTGTGTAGTGACCAGCAGGGGGCGACTCCTCTGCTCCCATAGACGTCTATGAGGAAATGACTCTACTTCTGTGTAGTGACCAGCAGGGGGCGACTCCTCTGCTCCCATAGACGTCTATGAGGAAATGACTCTACTTCTGTGTAGTGACCAGCAGGGGGCGACTCCTCTGCTCCCATAGACGTGAATGATAGTGAATGATGGTCCATTTAAAGTCAGGGACGCCTTAGGGCGGGGCTACACGCTGATTGACAGGTCTCTAATAGACTATAAAGCCAGGGATGCTTTGGGTCTTCTGAGATTGAGTTAGGGGTCATCTCTTGGTGAACACATGAGGACTTCTCAATGGTGTTTGGATCCGATGGAACCTTCAACGTGTGCAGATGAACTGCTGAGTCTTCTGCTGCCTCTCCTACATCCTGTATTCATGTCAGATACATATTTACTACAGTTGTGGTCTTCAGACGTGGGTTAGGCTTAGGGAGCACTCGGTGGAGAGAAGCCTGCACAAGTGGAGTGTGAGTGAAGCCGCAGAGAGGAGAGCTGCTCTAAAGGGATGCCAAACCAGCCACATTCCTCACAATCCCACTTCCTGCCCCCCCCCCACCCCCCCAGATATTCACAGCCTCCCCTGCAGAAACTGATATTTGAGACCGACCAAACCCAGCCAGCACAAAGACACACAATGAGCCTCATTCACAGCCAGTGTGTGTGTGTCCGTGCCCATCGGAGCCTCACGGTCTAAGCCGTCTCAAACAAGACCTCGTTACGCAGCAGGAACGAGGTCAGAGGTCACATTGACAAGTGGCAAACAGCCATTGTTCACTTCATGTGTCCAGAGGGTAAGATCACTGATATATTGTGGTTGTTCTGGTTATAAAATATAAACCAGACAGAAACATCTGGTTCTTTAAGGCTTTAAGTGTTAAACTGCATTCTCTCTAGTGACCACCAGGAGGCGACTCCCCAATAACAGAAGGCATGATGATGTGGGCAGAGTAATGATTACGTCTGTGTTGTTCTGTTTCTGGTAAAGAGGGATCATTGTACACAACCAAAACCCAAGCTGTGAGTAAAATATGGTTCAAAATGTCCTGTGAAATGTGTGAGAAATAATGTAAACCTCCACTTTCTTAAAGTGAGCCAGAGTGTTAAAGCGTAATTCTGTGTAGTGACCAGCAGGGGGCGACTCCTCTGCTCCCATAGACGTCTATGAGGAAATGACTCTACTTCTGTGTAGTGACCAGCAGGGGGCGACTCCTCTGCTCCCATAGACGTCTATGAGGAAATGACTCTACTTCTGTGTAGTGACCAGCAGGGGGCGACTCCTCTGCTCCCATAGACGTCTATGAGGAAATGACTCTACTTCTGTGTAGTGACCAGCAGGGGGCGACTCCTCTGCTCCCATAGACGTCTATGAGGAAATGACTCTACTTCTCTCTTGATTTATTCCCTCAGTAAACATTGTAAACATGAGTTCATGGTCTCAGTCTCTAGTTTCAAGTCTTCTTCAATGCAGCATGATGTTCATTTAGTGAATGATGGTCCATGTAGAGTCAGGGGATGCCTTAGGGCGGGGCTACACGCTGATTGACAGGTCTTTAGGAATGACGTATACCCCTCTCTAGGTCCTCCTCACTCTATATATCATTTCCTGTTCCTGTTGAGAAAAATCAAGATGGCAACAACTAAGATGCTGAGCTGGAGGCTTCAAAACATCACAAACTATTGAAATCCGTCACCATGACGACTAGCCTGCAGTATAAACAAGAACACCCCCCAATTCACTTCATGTCTCGGTGGAAACACAGAATTTCTGGATGATAAAAATGGAATCCAAATATTGTGGAATGTGGATGCAATTTATGAAAAAGTGCTGTTAGCAGAAAAAAAAGAGTAGAACGTCTCTGAGGATGAAAGGATTCAATGAGAAAGAGAAGCCAAAGAGGAGGTCTCACCTGAATGCTCTCCAGGGACGTGGCGCGCCTCACTTTGGCCCTGCGGACGCCGCCCGGCGACGAGTCGGCGGCCGTGGTTCTGGGCGGCGGGCGATCCGTGACGCCAGCCGGCGCGGCGTCGGGCTGCGAGCGGCGGCCGTAGCGCTTCCCTCCCTTCACGAACTTTGGCTTCACCTCTTCTCGAACAACTAGAGGCACAAATACAGGCTGGAACCATGTGCATCAGAACCAGGACCAAGAGCTCTGAAGAGCGGCGCCTCCAGGGCTCAGCATCCAGGGGCCTCCAGCGGTTGCTGCGTGTGTAATCGGGTCCTGGTCGTTCATCTGCATCTTCACCACCTGGACACTAAGGGGGGGCCTGTGTTTCTAACTACTCAATCTTCTGAACACTTGGACTCCGGTTGTGAAGGGAAGCTGTTTGAGAGGGTGAACCCACATTGGACAGAACTACAGAGGGGACTCGTGACTTCAGGCCCGAAACGTGTCATCAACAAGGAAAACAACACACACACACGCACACACACACACACACACACTGAAATAGCTTCACACAACTGTGTAATAAGCAGGGAACCTCTAGCATGTCTGCCACCACAACCCAGGCTCTTATTGTGAAATACATTCAGGAAGCTGCAGCTACAGGGGAAACAATACGCACAACTAGACTCAACTACACGCACAACTATACTCACTACTATACACACACAACAGTACTCACAACTATACTCAACTACACACACAACTACACTCACAACAGTACTCACAACTATACTCAACTATACTCACAACAGTACTCACAACTATACTCACAACAGTACTCACAACTATACTCAACTATACTCACAACAGTACTCACAACTATACGCACAACAGTACTCACAACTATACTCAACTACACACACAACTACACACACAACAGTACTCACAACTATACTCAACTACACACACAACTACACTCACAACAGTACTCACAACTATACTCACAACAGTACTCACAACTATACTCAACTACACACACACAACTACACACACACAACAGTACTCACAACAGTACTCACAACTATACTCACAACAGTACTCACAACAGTACTCAAGCATTTCCATCTGAACAACAGATATTACTCATTTGAAGATTCTCAAACCAACAAAGGACTTAATTCACATTTAGCGGTTAAATAAAAATAGCAAATGATGTGAAAAAAACAACAAGCTAAATGTGTCAAAAAGACAAGACGAGTGGATGTAAATATTTGCGATAAATGTTTCCGTTGGTTACAGAAGCGACACACTGCAGCTGGGAGGAGGCTCTGCAGGTCTTACCTGGCTCCAGGTAGCTGCTGTCCTCCTCTGACGTGCTGCAGTCCACAGAGCGAGACAGGACGGACACCAAGACCGTCTTAAACTGCTCAAAGTCCACCTGGACGTCAAAGACAAGCACGTTTGGTGTTTAGTCGCAGCAGCGTAAATAAACCCAGGGACCCGTTGGACCCGTTGGGACCAGTGACAGTTACCCGGGCGCTGTGGCGTCCTCCCAGCAGCGCGTCCAGCACCTCTGGTCTCTGAGCCTCCAGCTGCAGCTTCCTGCAGAGCTCCGTCAGCTGGTCTCCGTCCAGGAAGCCGGAGGCCGTCGAATCACAGCTGTCAAACTCCACCTTCAGCTGGGTGACGTAGTGGCTAAGCTCCGCCTCCTCCATCCCTCCACTGCACCAGTACACACCAGGACACAGAGGAAATGTACACACGTAAATATACACACGTGTATACAAATATAAATATGTCATCATTTAAAAGTACTGTATTGCACTTTAATGGAAAGTAAAGATGCTTTGAAACAGCAACAAGGAGCATTTAGACATGAATGTAATTAAATATAAAACTACAGCTGCTGTCCATTAAAGTCTCACCTAGAGACACACAACACACAACACACAACACAGACACACAACCACACAACACAGACACACAACCACACTACACACAACACACAGACACACAACACACAGACACACAACACACAACACAGACACACAACCACACAACACAGACACACAACCACACAACACAGACACACAAACACACAACACAGACACACAACACACAGACACACACACGTAGACACACAACATAGTTTGGTCTCTCCGGTGACTCGGAGACGTAACGGTTTTCTTACGGCGGGAAACCCCCCCCTCGCTCCCGGTTCGTCTCCGGTTCGTCTCCCGGTTCCGCATCACATGTCGTCCATGAGTGAGTTCCAGTCTGCCGTTAAACCACCGCAATGAACCGAGAGTAACGGGACAGAGCGACCCTGACCGACCAACCGACCGACCGACCGGCAGCTCCAAGTACCGGTAACCGACGAATATCACTTCCGGTCTACAGTTTCAAAATAAGACGTCCACTCCGCCTGAAACCCCGTATTAACATGCATCAATGCGAAAAGCCCGCTGTGCTTTGGCTCGTGAGATGATGACGTCATCATTGTGGTCTATAACTCGTGTATTTGCGCACAAACTGTATAAATAATGATGTAAACAAGTTTAAAGAGATACATCCCATACTATCAGTGTCTGTGATTTAGTTGTAGTTCATTAAAGATCATCTAAAGTTCAGTTAAATAGATAAAAATCTAAAGTAAAAAAATTGTATCCAAAAATCAAGTGAACTATTAAACCGTCATGTCTGACATTAGCATAGTGGAGAAATAAAAAGCACAATGTTAAATAAACAATAATTAAACTATTATTAAAGCCAGAAGAAATGAATGGACTGCGTTGTTTCAGTTTATTTGTATTATTTCTTTGTTCATTCAAAAGGAAAATAGATAAACACGTGTTTAAGTTCACCTTTATTTTGGAATGACAAAATGGCGTATTTCCGGTCTCTACTGTGTAACCATGGCGACTTGATGCGGCAGTCTGATGTTCAACCACCGGAGGCGCTGCTGCTGTCCCACCACGGTATCGTGAGCGCTTTCTGCGGGCTGTTAGTAAGGAGCCACTGACCTCGTGGGGACGCCCCACTGGGACCTGCTGGGACCTGCTGGGACCCACTGGGACGCCCCGCTGGGACGGGATTCAGGACTTAAGCCTATGATCCATTTCATTTGTTCCGAATCCCGGATCATCGGCCCACACTTTGAAATATTTGTAGTTTATGATCATGTTAATTCTCCTTTTACCCGGCTTCACATTTTTAGATGGGATCTAATAAAAGTGTTTGTGGGCCAATACTCTATGAATTGGGGGTTCATTCCTAATGAAATGCACAGTGACTGTGGGTCAGTGTCCTCCACCCACAGGACCCGTGGTCCTGATAACCTGCATGTCCATGTGTCCTTGTGGAGGACATGTGTGACTGCAGTGTGTCAACGTTAGTCACTGATCCTTGTTCCTTATGGTTGAAATGCACTTATTGTCGCTTTGGATAAAAGCGTCAGCTAAATGACATGTAATGTAATGTAATGTCATTCAGCTGACGCTTTTATCCAAAGGGACGTACAATAAGTGCATTTCCACATAGAGACACAAACTCAGAAGAACAAGTAACAACAAAGTACAATTTCGTCAAATAAGCAGTTTCAAAACAGAAAAGTGCCATTATAAGTACAATG
The DNA here is from genome assembly GCF_949316345.1 of Pungitius pungitius. Lineage (NCBI taxonomy): Eukaryota > Metazoa > Chordata > Actinopteri > Perciformes > Gasterosteidae > Pungitius > Pungitius pungitius. The sequence goes on along the minus strand of NC_084912.1, from coordinate 346,486 downwards.
GAATGCAATAATGTACTGATTGGCAGGTGTCTCTGTGTCATGTCATCAATGAAACACACACATGCAGATTCCACCTTTTTTTGCACACATTTTTTTTCTTTAAGCTGGCTTCATCTGGCATTTGTTTCTTTTGATCTTTGAAGGCTCTAAAGTACAAACTGTGTTTCAAGCAACCAACCGGAAGAGAAGATCCCATTCCCAAGATGGGTCACTTCTCCTCCCTGGTTTGAGGATTACCAGTGGTGGTTCCTGGAGAGGTAGGCCATGAGCCCGTCGATACCCGTCCCCATGGTGATGGACACCTCGATGGAGGTCTCTTCAGACAGCGTGGTGTTTGTCAGATGGAGGAGTCAGACAGCAGGAATGCACATGGGCGACATTTGGAGGACTCGGAGGCCCGAGGCGTCGCTCGCTGCTCACATGGATGATACGACGTGATGATAAACGACTGGCGGTGTGTGTGGCTCCTCAGGACATCCAGCAGAAGAAGATGGGAACTTTTGAACAGTAACATTATTTATGACACATCACTCTTGTTCGTTCTCATTTAGAATCCAAGTAGAAATGGATTCTGATTGAATTGGTGTCTGAGTGAACAAAGTACTGATGAATTAACTTTTTTATTTCCTTAAATTGGATTAGCAAAACTCCTGTTGGTGGAACCATCCGGAAGACACATGACAACAACAACAAAGACACAAAGTAAAAAGAGAGACACAAAGAACCACAAAGTGGGACACAAAACACTGAAGTAAAAGCGCTTCTTCATCAACAGGATCGTCCAGAAAAGGACATCCATGTTCCAGGAGACACTTTAGTCTTATATGTGGAAAGTGATTCAGATGAATGAATGAGGAAATGAAAGCGCGCTGTGTCATTGGCTGGCTGCTCTCAGGGGGAGGAGCCTGTGAAAGAAGAACACCTGCTCCCGACCAGGTGAGGTTCACAGGCTCAGTTACCATAGCGACTGACCTGGTTTAGTTACTTTATGAAACTCATCTCAGGGTGAACAAACGGAGTTTACACTGAACCTGCTTCTAGAAACAGACCGCGGGGCTCCGATGTGACCCGGAATACCGACAGTGTCCAGCCTCTGACGTCATCCCGGTGATGCTAAACATGCCGTGTGATCAATAGGGGGGAAAAAAAGACACACACTGGCTCGCGCACTAACCTTCTAAAGGGGGGTACACGAGACCTCGCGTCAGTACATCCGGGTTTCACACCTCACCCACATGCCGTCAGAGAGCGCGCCAGACTCTTTTAAAACTTTTAAAAATACATTTTAGACCAAACATCGAAGTTCAACCACGTTTTAAAATCGATATCTTTAAACGTCTCTACGTCAACACGGAAGTGATCAGCGGTGCAACATCTGGGACACGCGGCAGGGGGCGCGCGCCTCTTTTCAATGCGCTCTTCGATCCGCAAGTTACCCGCAGAAGAAGAAACGTCGGCGCGCGGAGGAAGAGGACGTAGAAGAAGAACCGCCCGGTCCCGGTCACAGTGCGCTAATGCGCATCCAGCAGCGGCGCGCGGCTCCGGGGGACAACGACACGACGGAAGCCAGCAGGCGGAAGACAGAACAGCGCGCGAGGGGGGAGACAGCGACGAGCGGTGACGTCTGCGACACGGCAGGTAAGCCGACTCACCTGACGGAGCGTAGCCGCCTTCCGGGCTGACCCAGGCGGACCTGAGATCAGGCCCGAGTACTGAGCGCACGCCTCCATCCGGCCTCCGTACCGCACACGAACCAGCGCTTTATCCACGGGAATGCCACTTTTAAAAACGCCTCAGAGTGACGTCAGGGGAAACCGCAGCTGTACACGTTGCTTAATGAAACCGTTGATCGGGGGGGGGGGGGGGCTAGAGGAATCCATGGAATGTAATATGTCTAAGTCCAGTGCTAAGGTTAGCATTATGGCTAGCTCGGGCCCGGCTATTTACTGACACTAGATAACTTCCCATCCAATAGCAAGTCTGCGTTAGTGATAATAGCTGCGTGCGTGCGCGCGCGTGTGTGTGCGCGTGCGTGTGCGCGCTCCCTCAGGTGTCCGATGAGTCCTGATAACAAACAGTGTACACGTGAACAGGATGTGCGTGGTGAGGTGTTCTCGTGCTGTTTTCCTCGGCGAGGCTGTTATCTGCTGATCGATAACTTCTCCTCAGTGACCATGGTGGGCGAGCGGCGCAATGGGAACCTGCTGGTCCAGCTGGGCCCGAGGCTGCAGGCGTATCCGGAGGAGCTGATCCGCCAGCGCCGCAACCACGACGGCCAGACGGAGTACCTGATTCGCTGGTGCCTGGTCACCGTCGACGACGGCTCCGGCTTGGGGGGCGGAGCCAGCGAAGCGGGCAGCTCGGGGTCAGACGGGGCAGCCGGCCCCACGTCAGGAGACAGCAAGCCGGAGAACATCCTGATGTGGATGTCCACGGAGGACGTGTACGCCAACTGCCCCGGGCTGCTCGGCAAGAGGAAGACGGACGCGCAGCGCCCGCTGCAGCCAGAGGCGCGGTGCGGCGAGGCCGACCACGGACGCCCGGGCACCGCCGCAGAGTTCCCTGCCGACGTGACCTTCGACGAGGTGGAGTTGTCGGACATGAAGGACGACGTGAAGAACCTGGTGTGTCGAGCCAGGAAGCAGATGGCCAAGAAGAGCGACTTCTCCATCAGCATCACGCACACCATCCACGTGCTGAGCGCCTACGCCGGCATCGGCTCGCTGGTCGGCGTCTTCAAGGAGACCGGCGCCCTCAACCTGCTGATGGAGCTGCTGTGCAACAAGGAGACGCAGACCCGACGCAGCGCCGGCAAGATGCTGCGGGCGCTCGCCTCCCACGACGCAGGTACCCACCGGACCACCCTGCTCTCTGAAGTCTGCTCTGGTCCTGGTCTAGTCTGCTCTGGTCCTGGTCTAGTCTGCTCTGGACCTGGTTTAGTCTGCTCTGGTCCTGGACCTGTTGCATGGGGGGTGTAGGCGCTACGGGGAGGAGGGTTGTTCTGCTAAACCAAGAGTCAGCCGGTCACCCTGTCTTGCTTTTCTTCTCCCTGTCCCCCTGTCCCTCCTACAGGAAGTCGTGCGTATGTCCTGCTGTCCCTCAGTCAGCAGGACGGCATTGAGCAGCACATGGACTTTGATAACCGCTACACTCTCCTGGAGCTGTTTGCAGAGACCACGTCCTCAGAGGAGCACGGCATCTCCTTTGAGGGGATCCACCTGCCTCAGGTGACATGTTCTTATAGAATCATACTATTCCTTTTATTCTTACCAGTACTTTTATTTGATTACTTTTTAATAATCCTCTTTGTTATTAAATGAAATGATTGATTCTTCTGGTTGATTTGGTCCGTCTCAGATCCCCGGAAAGCTGCTCTTCTCTCTGGTGAAGCGTTACCTGTGCGTGACGTCACTGATGGACAAACTCAACACAGCGGGGGCGGAGTCTAACTCTGACAGACAGGAGGCCAGCCCCTCCCCCGCCTCCTCCTCCTCTAGCACCGCCCACCAGACGGATCACGTCCGCATGCAGCGGGAGTTCGACTTCACTGTTGCTATGGCCAACCTCATCTCGGAGCTGGTCCGGGTGATGGGCTGGGACCGGAACCGCCAGTCTCCCGATGGCTCCGCCCACGTCCAGGGAGGAGGCGGGGCCTGCAGGGAGGACCCCGGGGAGGATGCGTCCCGCCCCGTCCTGAGGTCCATCTTTCAGCCTCGCTTCTGCGCCTCCCCTGTTGCCCTCAGCACTGTCGCCGCTCCTGCAGCCGCCGCCTCCTCCTCCTCCTCCTCCTCCTCCTCCTCCTCCTCGCCACCCAAGAAGCAGACGGGAAACGGGTACAAAACGCGCTCCGACTTCGCCAGCCGCTCGGCCTACGTGGAGTACGTGCAGGACAACCTGAAGAGCGGCATGCAGGTCCGCATGCTGGAGGACTACGAGGAGGTCAGCGCCGGGGACGAGGGCGAGTTCCGCTACAGCAACGACGGCTCGCCACCTGTCCAGGTGAGGCCCGGTTCTGCTGTTAATGCACTCGGCTCCACGTCGTCCAGACCACGATAACGGGCCCGTGTCTCTGCTCAGGTGTACTGGAACGCCCTGTCCAGGACCTACTGGGTCCACTGGCACATGGTGGAGGTACAGGGCGGGGGCAGCAGCAGTCAGGCTGAGAAGGAGACTCAGGAGAAGGCCTCCACCCTGACGGAGGCGCTGAGGCTCACGGCTGGTAAGATCCGATCCCACCTCAGGTGTCCACCTGTCTGTACCTGACCTCAGGAGGCGTGGTTCTTCTTGTGCTCCCTCAGTGAGCCAGACGTTCTTTTCCAAGCCCCCCGGTGGTCTCTACTCTCTGCCTTACCTGTCCGAGGGTCTGCACCTGGAGAGGCGGGCCCTGAGTCGGGCCGAGTGGTGGGAGATTCTCTTCTTCATCAAGAAGCTGGAGCTCAAACAGCAGCAGGAGGTCAGCAGCATCCTGCAGCAGAGCCTGGAGGACCAGGTGAGGAGCACGCATGCCAAGGAGCATGCTGGGAAACTGAGGTTCCCGTCTTTGTTTTCTTAAGGACTACCTGTGTGTCTTCATCGTCCAGACAACACTCCTTGCATTCTCAGGACGTAATGAGGTCTTTTGTGTCCTCTGAGAGGCTCGTTTAAATTAAAAATGAGAGAAACACAGACTGCTTCCCAAAAAAGACAATGGTTTTATTTAAATGAACCTAAAGTCAAGGAGGTTTGAATCTGAATGGGATTCCCTGGTTCAATAAAGGTTAACTCCTTCTAATGGACTCCTCGCGCTGTCTTCTGTGCGTCCTGCTTGTCTCTGTCCTGAAGGAGGCAGAGCTGGACGACTCGTCTCTGATTGGCTTGTCTGTCCACGGAGACGTGGCGAAGAAGCTGCTTCACTACCTGACGCAGAAGCTTCCGTCGTCTTGTCAGAGCGACCTGCTGTGTTCCCACACCTTCTCCAAACACTACCTGAGACGAGGAGGAGGAGGTCAGGAGGAGGAAGAGCTGCTGGGTGAGGACATAACAAGACAACTCCATAAAGTCCATCAGTCTGACTGCTGTGTCTCCAGCTGAAACCTCTGTGGGTTCTGAGGACTCATCTCTTCTTCACCACTCTCACCCTCCTCTTCCTCAGCGATGCGCTCCGTCTCCAAGAAGGCAAAGAAGGAACTTCCTGTCGAGGCCGGCAGCTCGGAGACGGAGAGGGAGCTGCCCCCCGAGGACGACAGCACGTACCCCGAGGACCTGGAGGACAAGATGAAAGGTAGGGGACGGACTCGGGGAGGAACAACGCTGTGCTGGTCTAAACATCCGGGGGGGGGCATCGGGCTGATGAGACACCTGATAACAGCCCCACTACACACACACACACACACACACACACACACAGACCTGTGACTTCATGTCATGTCACCAATTCTTGTGCAATATTAGCAGAACCGCATGCTAACACATATTTATACATTGTGCTCTTCAGAGTGTGTGAATCTTCATTTCTTTCTACTCGCTTTTTTATTTGTTAGATCTGTAGCTGGTGGAAGAAGGACATAAATAGAAGTCCATTGTACAGAGTAAGCTGTAAAATACCTTGAGTGTGAATGAGAGCCCTCCTCCTGCAGTGTTCAACAACCCGCGGGTCCAGGGCAAGAAGACGGTGTTGGAGAAACTGGGGGAGGTGGTGGACATCCTGAGGAAGGGGGGGTCGGGCTCAGACCAGCTGGCCGCCGTGCTCTTCCTCACCAGGCTGCTGGAGGAGAAGGGAGTCCAGGAAAAGAACCCCATGAGGAGCGACTCTGCTCAGAGCATCCGGTGAGCATCCATCACAGGTGCAGCGCTCCAGGAAATACACCGAGCCGCAGGCTGGTTCAAGTCTCTGCTCCTTAGGCCTTACACCTGAACGTGATACCAATGATCCTCAATCAGTTAGTCCACTCAGATGCTCAGGGTTTATGTGTCTCCGTCCTCCCCCAGGGACAAGGTGCTGAAGCTGCTGGTGGAGATGCTGGGCTCCTCCTCCAAAGACGTGCTGATGGGCGCGCTGAGACTCACACACCTCCTCATGCTGAAGTACGAGTGGAGGGTTTCCTTAGCCACCGAGGGCGGAGTCAAAGCCGTCCTGTCCTGCATGCAGGAGTTCTCCACCTCCACCCACGTCCAGCAGCTGGCACTTGCAGTGAGACTCGGCCTTCGTACCTTCTGAAGTCTGTAAAGGCAGAGCGTGTGTTAACGGTCTGGTCCTCAAAGGTCAGAAGGAGAATCTTCGGCTTGGTTTCTCCTCCTGAAGATTCTGACCTGCTGACAGCGAGCGTGGTGCTTCCATCCTGTGGTGGTCCGTGGGTCTCTTGTTGTTGTAGTAACAACAGTAGTAAACGCAACCTTTTGCCAGTCAAATGAAGCAGGAGGCGGTCTTTACTGCTGGTCATGTGACCCTCTGTCTCGATGTGTGTAGACGTTTGAGGAACAGTCAAAGGCAGACGGAAGGTTTGGAATCATTTCCCCCGTCTTGATCACGTCTTGATGATGTTTCTTGTTGTCAGACGCTGAAGGTCATCTCTGGAGCCAGTAAACACGACCTGCACAGCGCAGGCAGCAGCCTCCCGCTCTCCGAGTCCGGCACTCAGGTGATGTTGGAGATCTTCGCCAGCATCGGGTCGGCCACGCCCGAAGGCTCCAGAGGCCTCCTGGGAGCCGTCCCCGCCGCCATCGACCTCATGCTGCAGACCAAAGGGTGAGTCTGCGCCCTGCTGCTCAGCCGCCGGCCCCCTGCCGGGGCCCCGTATTGACCCCAGACCTTCTGTGCAGCTGCATGCCGTCGGTGCGTAACGGCCTGCTGGTCCTCATCGTGCTCATCTCCAACCACAAGAGCCTGGCGGAGCAGCTGGTGGCCGCCGGCGTCACCGCCGTCCTCAAGAAGTGTCTCACTCTGTCCAGTGCCGAGACCATGCTGGCCATCATCGCCCTCAACCACATCTCCATGGTGCACAAACTGGAGAGCAAAGGTAGGTCACATGACCACAGTCCACTGTCTTTTCCCTTTGGATCGGAGAGAACATCTGTTTCTATGGAGTTCTTCTTAATGATGGCCGTTGTTAAAGTCAGGTCGTGCAGGTGAGCACGCCCCCACCAGCAGATGGTTCCCGTCCCTACTGAACTACGTTGTCTTAATCATCCCAATCGATTGGAACCAGATGCTTCATTGTATATTTTCCCATTCTTCTTCTGTGGTGCTCAGAGGGCCGCGAGCAGCTGGACTTCAAGGACACGGAGCTGCAGATGTTGCTTGTGAGTCTGAAGGAGCTGACGGCCACTAAAGAGGTGATCCAGACTCTGGAGCAGCTGCTTTGTGACGACGGCTCTCAGCTGGAGGGCGAACGCAGCCAGGTACGGGCCTACGTGGGGCTTATTGATCAGAAGGGAGCCGATCGGCTCGATGCGTATTGACCCGTGGATTCATCGTCGCGTGTCTCCCAGGTGACGCACAGTCGGGACACTTACCAGGATCTGGTTCGTCTGATGGAGCAGCACCGAGCCGACCGGGCCGTCCAGCTGTCCATCCTCAGGTACGGGGAGGCTGCGCCTGGATTATTAATCTAATAATCTAATAATCTAATAATCTAATAATCTCAATGATCTCAAGTTTAGTTGAGAGCGTGCTGATTGAAGGCCGTGGTGTGGAGGCCAAGCATTGACTCCATGTGAAGTTGCTCCCAGCCTAATTTGTACGATAGACACCCCCCCCCCTGTAACCTTTTGAGGTGAGGTGGAGGTGGAGCTCGTCTCATTGGCTGTTTGTTTCCTGCAGGATCCTGAACAAGTTCCTGGACAGCTACCAGGAGGACATGCTGCCGTGGCACGAGAGCATCGAGCCCTGCTTGTCCTCCATGACGGCCTTCATCAGCGACAGAGAGGTGGGTTCAGACCGGGGGGGCACTAGGCCCGCCTCCTGTTTGTTGACCTCCTGTCATGGGTCGCTTAGGTGGTCCAGCAGTTCATCCGCTTCCTGTACCGGCTGGCGTCCCTGAACAAGGACTACACGGTGGTGATGTGCCGCCTGGGGACCAAAGAGGCTTTGGGGAAAGCTCTGGACAAACACAGCACCAACCTGCTGCTGGTCACCGAGCTGAGGGACCTCATCACTGACTGTGAGAAGTACGCCAGCCTCTACAAGAAGATGACCACCAGCGTCCTGGCGGGATGTATCCAGGTAGGCCGGAGCCAGCAGGCTTGTGTGGGTACCTCACTGCAGCTGAGGACGGTGAGTCATCAACACTTTGTGTTCCTGTCAGCTGGTGTTGGGTCAGATCGAGGAGCATCGCCGCAGCCATCAGCCAATCAACATCCCCTTCTTTGACGTGTTCCTCAGGAACCTCTGCCAAGGTCGGTTCACATTCAACCATCCATTTGTTGTTCACTAACACCTGATAAAGTTACAAATGCTGTAATTGAATATGAAGACCATGTGCTGTGTTCAGGCTCCAGCGTGGAGCTCAAGGAGGACAAGTGCTGGGAGAAGGTGGAGGTTTCGTCCAATCACCATCGAGCAAACAAGCTGACTGACAAGAACCCCAAATCCTACTGGGAGTCCAACGGCTGCACCGGCTCGCACTTCATCAACATCTACATGCACAAAGGAGTTGTCATCAGGTGGGGGGGCTAACATAACCATTATTAACATGAATTGGAAGATTAAACTCTACAAATATTTGAGTGTCAAACAAATTTACATTACTCTATAAAATTAGAATCCTAAATATATTTGAATTGATCTGAAGACTGAACATGAAAGGTGTTTAAATGAAGACGGGGCCACGCTGCAGCAGCACGATGACCGTGGTTTGTTCTTTAGACAACTGGCCGTGCAGGTGGCCAGCGAGGACTCCAGCTACATGCCGGCCCGGGTCCTGGTGCTGGGGGGCGACGATCCAACCAACATCAGCACAGAACTCAACACGGTGAGTCTCCTCCTGCTCTCTGATGAAGGCTCAGTCTGTGATATCCCCCCCCCCCCACAAGACTCACGTGTGTGTGTGTGTGTGTGTGCAGGTGAATGTGACCCCGTCAGCCAGTCGGGTGGTTCTTCTGGAGAACATGACCAGATTCTGGTCAATTATCCAGATCCGGGTCAAAAGATGTCAGCAGGTTCGTACTGGACCTTCCCACCATTAACAGGACCCTACTGACTCCACCCCTGTGTATTGACCACCTACTGAATCTCCCATACCTTCTCCTTGACTCCTCCCCCTCTGACAGGGAGGAATCGACACTCGGGTCCACGGCTTCGAGGTCCTTGGTCCAAAGCCGACCTTCTGGCCGGTGTTCAAGGAGCAGCTGTGCTGTCGGACCTACCTGTTCTACAGCACTAAGGCCCACACCTGGTGTCAGGAGGTGATGGAGGACAAGATGCAGCTCTTGCAGCTCTTCAACAAGTAAGTGCCTCAAAAGCACTGTAATGGTTTCGTTAATAGCACCGTTAGCGCTGCTCTTGGTGCCTGTTGACTAGTAGTTGTGTCTCTTCAGACTGAACAGCGCTCTGAGACACGAGCAGATGTTTGCTGATCGCTTCCTTCCGGATCCCGAGGCAGCTGAAGCTCTGGGTCGAACCTGCTGGGAGGCTCTGATCACCCCCATCGTCCACAGCATCACACTGTCAGGTACACACAGCATCACACTGTCAGGTACACACACACAGCATCACACTGTCAGGTACACACACACAGCATCACACTGTCAGGTACACACACACAGCATCACACTGTCAGGTACACACACACAGCATCACACTGTCAGGTACACACAGCATCACACTGTCAGGTACACACACACACACACACACACACACAGCATCACACTGTCAGGTACACACACACAGCATCACACTGTCAGGTACACACACACACAGCATCACACTGTCAGGTACACACACACACACACACACACACACAGCATCACACTGTCAGGTACACACACACACACACACACACAGCATCACACTGTCAGGTACACACACACACACACACAGCATCACACTGTCAGGTACACACACACACAGCATCACACTGTCAGGTACACACACACACAGCATCACACTGTCAGGTACACACACACACACACACAGCATCACACTGTCAGGTACACACACACAGTGTCACACTGTCAGGTACACACACACACACACACAGCATCACACTGTCAGGTACACACACACACACACACAGTGTCACACTGTCAGGTACACACACACACACACACACACAGCATCACACTGTCAGGTACACACACACACACACACAGCATCACACTGTCAGGTACACACACACACACACAGTGTCACACTGTCAGGTACACACACACACAGTGTCACACTGTCAGGTACACACACACACACACACAGCATCACACTGTCAGGTACACACACACACACACAGCATCACACTGTCAGGTACACACACACACACAGCATCACACTGTCAGGTACACACACACACACACAGCATCACACTGTCAGGTACACACACACACACAGCATCACACTGTCAGGTACACACACACACACAGCATCACACTGTCAGGTACACACACACACACAGCATCACACTGTCAGGTACACACACACACAGCATCACACTGTCAGGTACACACACACACACACACACACACACAGCATCACACTGTCAGGTACACACACACACACACACACACAGCATCACACTGTCAGGTACACACACACACACACACACACACACACAGCATCACACTGTCAGGTACACACACACAGTGTCACACTGTCAGGTACACACACACACACACAGTGTCACACTGTCAGGTACACACACACACACACAGTGTCACACTGTCAGGTACACACACACACAGCATCACACTGTCAGGTACACACACACACACACACACAGCATCACACTGTCAGGTACACACACACACACACAGTGTCACACTGTCAGGTACACACACACACACACACAGCATCACACTGTCAGGTACACACACACACACACACACACAGTGTCACACTGTCAGGTACACACACACACACAGCATCACACTGTCAGGTACACACACACACACACACAGCATCACACTGTCAGGTACACACAGCATCACACTGTCAGGTACACACACACAGCATCACACTGTCAGGTACACACACACACTGATGTCGATGGCACCACCAGCTCTCATGCTCTTTCTGTGTTTACCCAGAATCCTCTGCGTCTAGCCCTCTGTCCTGGCTGCTGAGCGAGTACCTGGGAAACGGCGAGTCGATCCGCCGCTGTAAAAGCCGCGCGGCCTTCTTTAACTCCAGAGTGAGACGCCTCACACACCTGCTGGTCCACGTGGACACCAGCCGGCTGGAGAGTGAGGAGCTCAAACCACCAGTGAAATGCAGTGAGTCCACCGCGTGATTGTGTCTAAGGCGTGATGTCACTGTGACGTCACTGTGACGTCACGGGGAGAAGGCGGGGTTTACATAATTGAACACACGTGTAAGGGACGTTTTGCTAAATGATTGATGGATGAATGTCGATGGATCCAATCGGTAAACATGGATCAATGAAACCAGTGGTCATGGAATGATAAATGTTAGCTGAATGTCTAAAGAGTTTATTTTGTTTTCAGAAGGTCTCAACCGAAGCAAGGAGCTGAAGAGTAAGTAACAGAGGTCAGAGGTCAATCTGCTGTTTGCACCCTGTAACGTCTCACAGTGCAGATGATACAGGAAGCCGAGTCGTCGCCCCCTGCTGGTGGACTAGAGGAAGAGATCTTCAATCCTCCTCAAACTTTACCCCTGAACAGTCAGTCGTCTCCTATTCTGCTTCTGAGTGGGTCAATCTCAGGAGAGACTGGGGCCACTGGACTGGTCTCCAGTCACATAGAGACACTCACCCATTCACAAACCTATGGGACATTCAGGGTCACCATTAAGCCCCAGAGCATGTCTCTGGACTAGAGGGGGGGGCAGGCAGAGAACATGGAGACGCCACTCAGAAATGTGCTGGGGGGGATGGTCCTAGGACCTTCTGTGAGGACACAGTGCTAACCACCACACCCCCGTGCTGAAGTCTTCCGAGTAGTGCTACTTGTTAGTGTAGAAGCAGTCACTTGTTTTGGCCTGGTGGCTTCCTGTGTCCATCTGACGTGCTTTCACCTCAGATGGAAGAGAAGCGACGAGGCTGCTCTGCTTCATCATTTCTCTTTGTCACATTTTAATCCACTCACCAAGAGGCTCTCAAGAAGACCTGTTTTATCTCATTCGTCCTCCAGATGGTAAAGAGGGTAAAAACAAAGAAACGCCCGCGGCCTCCTCGACCAAACCCCGGCTGAAGAGCAGCAGCATCGCGGGCATCGCCCTCTGCTGGCAGGGAGTGGTACAGCGCCAGGTAACGCTCACCCACGGGCCTCGAAGGAGGAACCTGTTCCACGCTTCCCGGTCCTCACATGCTTGCCCCCCCCCCCTCAGGTGAAGAAGTTCCTGGAGTCCAGCTGCAGTCTGCCAGACTTCGTGGAGCGCTACCGGACTCTGTACATCCGGCTGAAGAACGCCATGGAGGAGCTGTTTGGTCAGCAGACTGCCTTCGTGCTCGCGCTCAGACACGGATTCTCCTCAGCGCTCCTGCAGCTCTCCATCCTCAGGGCCATGCACGTGAGTCTGGGTCCACGCAGGGGGGGCGGAGCACATGAGACTAGTGATGAGAGGACAGAAAACATCATTGTTCTTATCATGGTGGGGCATAAACTGGTGACCTTAGACATGACCTCTGTGAGGATAAGAACCGCTCTGGGTCTCTCTCCCTCCCCACCAGGTGAGTGAGCGTTTCTCTCAGTACATCGACTCCACCATCCAGGCCAGCGGGGCGGCGTCGGGCAGCACCGAGACTCTCCAGCGTCTGCAGCAGTTTTTGGAGCCGATGCTCTTCCTGTCGGGTCTGGAGCTCGCCAACACCTTTGAGCACTTCTACAGGTCTGAGCGCCGCTGCCGACGCACCGACTTCCGCGTCTGGGTTCCTCTAATCCAGCGCTCCTTTTCTGCCTCACGCAGCAGGAGAGAATCTGGTCATTTTCCAAAATTAGAGAATCTGGTCATTTTTAAAACTTTAATATTTTTCGTAGTAAAGATTCAAATGGGAGAGGTTTTTTTCTCTCTGCGGCCCGGCGGTTGGGGACCACTGGCCTAACCCCTCGCTCTCCTGCTCAGGTACTACCTGGGCGACCGGCTGCTGGCTCAGGGGAACGTGTGGCTGGAGAGCGCTGTGATCGATCAGATCGGCAGCTGCTTCCCGAGTCGATTCCCTCAGCAGATGCTGAAGAACCTGAGCGAGTCGGCGGAGCTGCAGCAGGAGTTCCACCTGTATCGCCTGCAGCAGCTGGACCGGTGCCTGCAGGAGCACGACCAGGTTGGCAAAAACCCACCAAACCATCTCCAGGTTATTTGGAGTTTTGTTTGCTTGCTTTATTCTGATGATGAATAGTCGGAATTTTAACCTTTGTTGTTTCTGCAGATAATGGAGGAGGAATGGGTGGAGTCAGAGGAGGAGGCGGAGGTCCAGGTTCTGGTTCTCTCCCCACGCTGCTGGGCCGTGTCCTCGCTCTGCTTTCTGGACGAACCCACAAAACACTTTCCAGAAGAGCTCTGCTCCTACCTGAAGCAGTTCACCCAGTTCTACTCTCACAGTCAGTACCCAGTTCTTCTTACAGTCCGTACCCAGTTGACCCAGTTCCTCTTAGTCGTTAACCAGTTGACCAAGTATGACTGTCTCCAGGTCAGTCCATGCTGGGTCTGAGCCTCTCGAAGCCTCGGCGTCTCCAGTGGACGTGGCTCGGTCACGCTGAGCTTCAGTTTGGCTGCTTGAAGCTTCACGTCTCAACTCTGCAGATGTTCATCCTGCTGCAGCTCAACAGCCACCAGGTGAGCTCCAAGCTGTGTATAGCACGCTAAGCTGTGTATAGCACGCTAAGCTGTGTATAGCACGCTAAGCTGTGTATAGCACGCTAAGCTGTGTATAGCACGCTAAGCTGTGTATAGCACGCTAAGCTGTGTATAGCACGCTAAGCTGTGTATAGCACGCTAAGCCGTGTATAGCACGCTAAGCCGTGTATAGCACGCTAAGCCGTGTATAGCACGCTAAGCCGTGTATAGCACCCATCAAACATTCTGTGTCACCTGGACTGTCATTAAGGCCACGATGTTCTTCACGTGTTACGTTACATTGTAATTATGGTTGGAGGAAATTATGGGGCATCTTTTGAAAAATGAGATTTCTTGGGGGCAGTTTTTCCCTTTTGCCCTCGTGTATTTGCTGCTACATCTCACACATGCTGTAGTATGTGCGACTGTAGTATGTGGTGATGTGTTCACTGACCATCTCTCTGCAGGAGGTTCCAGTGGAAGCTCTACTGAAGGCCACCGGCCTATCAGCTGCTGTCCTGCTGCACGCTCTGCTGCCGCTCATCAGTGAGGGAGGACCGCTGAGCTGCAGCCAGCCGGAGGAGCCCTGCCAGGGTCAGCCCCTCTGCGCCTCCTCCTCCCTGATCCCCTCTGCGCCTCCTCCTCCTCCCTGATCCCCTCTCACCTCCTCCTCCTCCCTGATCCCCTCTCGCCTCCTCCTCCTCCCTGATCCCCTCACCTCCTCCTCCTCCCTGATCCCCTCTCACCTCCTCCTCCTCCTCCCTGATCCCCTCACCTCCTCCTCCTCCCTGATCCCCTCACCTCCTCCTCCTCCCTGATCCCCTCTGCGCCTCCTCCTCCTCCCTGATCCCCTCTCGCCTCCTCCTCCTCCCTGATCCCCTCTCGCCTCCTCCTCCTCCCTGATCCCCTCTCGCCTCCTCCTCCTCCCTGATCCCCTCTCGCCTCCTCCTCCTCCCTGATCCCCTCTCGCCTCCTCCTCCTCCCTGATCCCCTCTCGCCTCCTCCTCCTCCCTGATCCCCTCTCGCCTCCTCCTCCTCCCTGATCCCCTCTCGCCTCCTCCTCCTCCCTGATCCCCTCTCGCCTCCTCCTCCTCCCTGATCCCCTCTCGCCTCCTCCTCCTCCCTGATCCCCTCTGCGCCTCCTCTTCCTCCCTGATCCCCTCTGCGCCTCCTCACTGACGTACCTCTGCTCCTCCTCCTCCCTGACTTACCTCCTGCTCTTCCTCCTCCTCCTCTCTGACCCCCAGGAGTGTTGCAGCTGAAGCAGAAGGGGGCGTGTCTCGGGGAGGACGGCGTCCCCTCGTCCGTCCGGCTGCTGCCTGCTCAGACGTACCTGAGTGTGGACGAGGACGCGGCCGGAGCTCTGGAGAGGAAGAGGAACTTCATCTACTGCCTGATCGTCCACATCATGAAGCAGGAGAAGGAGATGCACATCGACAACCTGGTCTTCAAGGTGGGTGTCCCACAGGCATCATGGGAAGTCTAGATCCGTGTTTGGTGAGCTCAGCTGATGTCCGCCCCCCCCCCCAGGTGCTGGACTCCTGCCAGAGGCGGGAAGCGTCCCGGCCTGCGGGCGCCGGGCGCTTCGGCTGCAGCACGGGCGACGTGCTCTCCTGCATCATGCACGTCATCGGGCGCGGCTGCGTGCGCCGCAGCGAGGACAACCCGCACATCGTGGAGTTCCTGCCTGAGGACCCGTCCACGCCGCAGAAGGGCCAGGCCCAGTTCTCCTTCAGCCGGGCCGAAGGTCGGGAGGACGCCGACATCAGGTGTGACCTCTGACCTCCGAGGGTCAACTCTGTCTTCTGTTTAGCCTCGTTTCCTGTTTGCCATGTGTCCGTCATGTGTCTCCTCATCTCAATGTTAATCCGATTCTGATTGGCTCCTGATCACATGGTTCGTTTAGTAAAGAGTTCAGTTCTTATTGCTGCTCATATTCTTAATGTTCTTCAGCTTTTTCAAACTAACTTTACACTTCATGTAATTCTTCTAACAGACAAAATGTAAAATGTTTAATTTTTTACAGAATAAAAAAGAAATGTAAACTTTGCTTGTTGTTTGCCTGTTTGTTGGAATAATTTAGATGCTCATTAATTAATTAACAATGATTTAGCTTTAATTTGAAATTTAACTAAATCTGAAATGACACACAAAAAATGAAAATAGTGTACTTTACAAAATTCAATAATTATAGTATTATGTAATACTTCCAGTTAATAAAGTTTTCTTCATTACACAGATTTCAGGGGAAATAAAGTGAACTTAAATCTGGAAATAACCGCCCTGTTTGATTTGATCACAGCTCGTTTAAACTCTGCTGCGTGTGTTGCAGTCTGACGTCGACACCTCGGCCGCTGGAGGACGGCGTTCTGGACGCGGTCCTCTTCTCGATGGGTCGGACCATGACGCAGGAGGACGTTCGTGAGCTGATGCAGAGGACGGTCCAACAGGTCGGTCTGACCTAATGAAGTTACAGGCGTCCACCAGCGACGAGGACATTGATGTAGACATCACAACGAAGACGACGGACAGGTGGTGATGTCTCCGCTGTCCTCTCAGGTATCGGCGACTCTGAGTCTGGACCTGGACCGGGCCGAGCACCTTCTGGTCCACTGCAGGTGGAACGTGGACCTCCTGGTGCAGCGCTACACGGACGACTTTGATGACCTCATCGTGGCTGCCGGACTCGAGACTCGGAACCCGGAGCCGCCGCCGAGCCCCGCCCCCACCTGCCCCGCCCCCACCTGCCCCGTGTGTCTCGGGCCCCGCCCCCCCGCCAAGGAGCCGGTGGCCTCGCTGAGCTGCATGCACTACTGCTGCAGGGTGGGACAGCGGCGCACACAGGACTCGTTGTTGTTGTTTACTGGTGGTGGTTTATTGTTGTTGTTGTGTGCTGCAGCCCTGCTGGCAGGAGTACCTGACGGCGAGGATCGAACAGAACCTGGTGATGAACTGTAACTGTCCAATCACAGACTGCCAGGCTCAGCCCACCTCGCTGTTCTTCCTCAGCATCCTCACCGACAAGGACACCATCGCCAAGGTAACCGAGGGCCAGGAGTCACATCCTCTATAATCTTTGTAGAGGCCCTGGTCCTTTTCTGCTGGATGCCTGGAACCAACCTGGTTTCTACCATCTAGTTCTTTTAGTCCGTGCTGGATAGCGTCCAATGTCCAGTACGGACGCCACCTCGATCATGCTGACATAACACATGCCCCCCCCCCCCCCCCACGCGGCCTCTAGTGGTAAAGATGGACCAAACTACATTATGGCTCCTACAATCTGTCTCTGAAGGAGTTCATGTCGCTGTGATTGTGAATCTGAACCGACAACCCTCTCTCTCTCTCTGCCCCCCCCCCCTGTCCCCTCCTCCTGATTTTCTCCTCTCAGTATGAGAGTGCCTTGCTCAGAGGCTACGTGGAGTGCTGCTCCAACCTGACGTGGTGCACCAACCCTCAGGGCTGTGATCAGATCCTGTGTAAGGAGAACATGGGCAGCATGGGGACCTGCTCCAGGTGCTGCTGGTCCTCCTGCTTCAGCTGCAACTTCCCTGAGGTCTCACACACACACACACACACACACACGTCTGGCTGAAATTTGAATGCAGGTCTTTGACGCCGACCCCCCCCCCCCTTTTCCAGGCGCACTACCCAGCCAGCTGCAGCCACATGTCCCAGTGGATGGATGATGGAGGCTACTATGAAGGGATGACCATGGAGGCTCAGAGCAAACATCTCGCCAAGCTCATTTCCAAACGCTGCCCCAGCTGCCAGGCTCAAATCGAGAAGAACGAAGGCTGCCTGCAGTACGTTCAGCACCTGGTGGTGCAGTGGGGAAGGTGGTGGTGGTGGTGGTGCTAATGGTGACGTGGAGAGGATGATGATGATGATGGGTCTGTCCCTCTCTTCAGTATGACCTGTGCCAAGTGTAACCATGGCTTCTGCTGGCGCTGTCTGAAACCCTGGAAACCAACACACAAAGATTACTACAACTGCTCCGCCATGGTTGGTCAACACACGGTCACATGACCCCCGCTTCCTGGTCACCTCTTGATGGCCCTCACCACTGATCTTATTGTCTTTTGATCACATTAAATGTGAAGTGACCCAATATGAGTTTATATATATATATATTATATAATTGTCTTTAGTCACCCATCATACAAGAAACTCAAATTAAAGTGTAAATCCTCAAGACCTTTTCATTCGTCTTCTCGTTGTTTAATGAGTTATTTTTTGCAGGTGAGTAAAGCAGCGCGGCAGGAAAAGAAGTTCCAGGATTACAACGAGCGATGCACCTTCCACAACCAGGCCAAGGTGGGTCACCTGCTGTCTGCTTCCTACTGATTGGTTAACAATGGAAGGCTTTCACTTTGAAACAGCCTGATCACATTTACTTTGAAGCCACACCTGAGGGCCAACGTTAGCCGGCAAGCTACATGGCCGCGGTTCTTACCAGCAGAGGAGGTTTCATGAGGAGCACTCGGGAGGAGGTTTCATGAGGAGCACTCGGGAGGAGGTTTCACGAGGAGCACTCATGAGGAGGTCTCACAGGGAGGTTTCATGAGGAGCACTCATGAGGAGGTCTCACAGGGAGGTTTCATGAGGAGCACTCGGGAGGAGGTTTCACGAGGAGCACTCATGAGGAGGTCTCACAGGGAGGTTTCATGAGGAGCACTCATGAGGAGGTCTCACAGGGAGGTTTCATGAGGAGCACTCGGGAGGAGGTTTCACGAGGAGCACTCATGAGGAGGTCTCACAGGGAGGTTTCATGAGGAGGACTCAGTGGATCCGGTCTCTCTTGCAGGACTTTGCGATCAACCTACAGAACAAAGTGTCGTCCATCAATGAAGCTCTGCAGATGAAGTCGTTGACCTTCGTCACCGACGCCTGTCAAGTTCTCGCTCAGGCTCGTAAGGTAACACCTCCCTCTTCAACGTCTTCGTCCTGGTTGGACGGCGATGGTCCTCCTGCTTGTCAACACTTAAGTCCTCCCTGTCTGCAGGTTCTGGCCTACTCCTGCGTCTACAGCTACTACAACCAGGAGACGGAGAAGATGGACGTGATGGAGCAGCAGACGGAGGCTCTGGACCTGCACACCAACGCTCTGCAGATCCTGCTGGGTGAGACCATGTCTTTTTGAAGCCAGGTCCGGACTGGTCTTGCTGGTGGTAACTGGTTGTCTGTGTTCTCAGAGGAGACTCTGCTGCAGTGCACGGACCTGGCTTCATGTGTCCGGCTGCTGAAACCAGAACATCTGAACACGGGACTGGAGCTGATCCGACGCATCCAGGAGCGCCTGCTGGCCATCCTGCAGCACTCCACCCAGGTGACCAGTCTAAGGGGGCTGAAACCAGTGGGAGACCACTCTGTAAAACCAGTCGGGTATACAGAACCAGTGTTTACCACGTCAGCGTGTATTTTTATAAGGATACAAACCAGTTTAGCTTCTCCAGTCCCGACCGGCTCACTTTCAGATACAAATCAGATATATAATAGATATTTGAATGTAAAAAACAAAAATACACCAGCAGGTGGCGCTGCTGCAGACTTTACACTGCATGAAGCCACAAGAGCTTCATCCACTGATTATTTGCCGTTTCATGTACGACTCGCTCTGATGTCGGTTCTACTCTTTAAAGAGAGAGAGATGCTTTGTGTAGGTGACATGTTGTGAAATATGTTTAAACTTCAAAGAAATGACCCATACAAGTACATGTGTCTCATTGTATTGATGTGTCTGTCATTGTGGGACAGCCCTAGTTCACTCCCAGTAGCAGTTAGTGTTTCTGTCTGCTGCAGGACTTCAGGGTGGGGTATCAGTCCAAGAGCAGCCAGGACCCAGAATCCACTCAGGCCTCCAACAAGGACCCCAACAAGGACCCCAACAAAGTGTGAGTACCACTGCAGAGAGCCTGCAATCACAGAGGGCTGCTATCATCATCATCATCATCATCATCATCATCAGCACTACATCCATCA
Source organism: Pungitius pungitius (assembly GCF_949316345.1). Lineage (NCBI taxonomy): Eukaryota > Metazoa > Chordata > Actinopteri > Perciformes > Gasterosteidae > Pungitius > Pungitius pungitius. The sequence continues at coordinate 326,589 of NC_084912.1, read as the reverse complement.
TTATTTAAATGAATGACTATACAAATATAAATGTTTATACAAGTGATCAGAAAACAACGATGCAGCAATAGAAGAGCAATGATTCTATTTTTTCCTCAGGTCGGAGTCCGGAGACTCTGACAACAACAACTACGGCGACGAGGACGAGGACGAGGAGTATGATGAAGAGTACGTCCCGGAGTGGCACGAGGACTACGACGAGGACGACATCGACGAGGACGACTTCTTCTCCGACGACGACGAGTCCGAGAACCTGGAAAGAGACTTCAGCCCCTTCGACTGAGGGAGGCCCCGCCCCTTCGCCTGAGGGAGGCCCCGCCCCTTTGCCTGAGGGGGCGGGGCTCCAGAGACGCAGAGACGTCCTTCTTCACCCCACCGCCATCACGGCTGCACTCACCTTCCACCTCCTGTGTTTCTCCTTTATGTTTTCAAAAAGGCAAAAGCACGAGGAAACGAAGGAAAGAGTTTAATATTTAAATTCTAAGGCAGAAAAAAATCTTAGTTTAGTCTTTTAAGTTATGAAAATAAATTATAAATACTAAGTAAATTCTGACATGAAAGTCATGTGAGTTCTGGTCATTTTTAGTTCTAAAACTTGTTTAAATAGTTTGAAACCAGTTTCAAACCAGTTAGAACCAGTCAAAACATAGTTTGGAACCGGTTTGAAACGAGGATTTTGATTTCACTAACAGTTTGGATTAGATTGTGTTTTCATGGAGGTCTCCTGGACTGAACTGGTTCTGGTCCCCTGGTGAAGGATCTTGTTGCTTTGTGATCCTTCTCAGAACAAAGTGTTTGTTTCCTGCTGCTGATAAAAAGGGTTATTGATCCAGAGTTATCTAAAGATTTATTGGTTCATCACACGCTCTGCCTTCATTTATTTTTATGACAAATAGTCTTTTTTTACGTGTTTGTAGAGTTGGATGTTTCTAAAGGAGCTGATCCTGAGAGGATCTGCAATAACCGATCAATCATCCACCCATGGATCCGTCTCAGTGGGAGCTGGTTCTGGTTCTGGAGTCCAGTTGGTGTCGGCTCCCTGTTTGTTGATGTTCTAAAATGTTGAACGGCTTCAGCATCAAACTTAATAAAAGCTTTTTTTGCTGCAGGATGACTCTTGACTTTTCTTTTTTATGTTTATGTTCATATTTAACTTCTAAGTTATTTTTAGTATGTTGTACAAGTACAAGATACTTGTCTTAACCTTTGCTGGTATATTTTTATCTTTTTTATTTTGTAATCTTATTTCACCAAATCACAGAGACAACTTCCTGTGTGGCTCTGATTCTTAAGTCACGTAATTAGTAAATAGTCCAATTTAATTTCCGTATAAACACACGTGTTCTGTGGAGGCCTCTGAGTGTTGGAGAGCATTATGAGCATCATGGAGACCAAGGAGCTCAGTATGAAGCAACGCTTAGCTTCTAAAGAACATCTCACAGAGCACCATGACGTGGAAGAGAGCAAACCAGAAGACATCCTGTTTGGAGGACATGAAGGAGAAGGTGCTCTGCTCAGAGGAGACCAGAATGGAACTTCTCTGCCTCTATTCCAAACGCTGCGTGGAGTGCGAGATTTTCTTTTACACTCAAAGAATAAAGTCTGAATCAAATATGTCTTTTCTCTCCTTGCAAGGGGAAAAAGAAAGAGGTGGTTCAACCAAGTATTGAGTCATTATTGTTTGTGTCACAATAAAGGGTATTTTGCACATTCACAGTACTGTTGATGAAATGAGAATATGTCTATATGAACACTGTATATTTAATCTCTCTGAGTTTTATTTCTTACATTTATATTTACATGTATCTCTGAGTACTTTTATTCGATGCAGTGACTATTTCCACCGCAGACAGTCGGCGGGGCGCTATGGCGCTGTCTGCACTAAACACCCACGAAGAAGAAGAACACCGCGATAGCAACACTTCGCTCGTGTTCGTTCAGGCTTTAATGTCAAGCTGTTGGCTTCCGGCTGGAAATATATACTTTTATTTTAGTTAACTGCCCTCTTTGACGTGAACGGAAACGTAGCCGACGGAGTGTTTTGATGTTAACCTCTTAACTCCGTAGCTAGCTTAGCCCGCTAGCGTCCTGTGTGAGCGTTAGCCATTAGCTATTAGCTTTGTTCCGCCAAGGAATCGGACTATGCGGAACCGACCCCCCATGGGACCAATGGGCGACAACGGACCCCCATTCGGCACGGGTCCTCCGGGAGGGTGGGGGCCCCCGCCACCGGGGGGCTGGGGTCTCCCACCCCCGGGGGCTTGGGGTCATCTGCCACCGGAAGACTGGGGCCCACCGCCGCCCGGTGGATGGCCTCTGCCGCCCGAGGAATGGGGGCCCCCTCCTCCCGGAGGATGGGGGCCTCCGCCCCCTGGGGGGTGGGGACCAAGAGAGCTTCCGCCCCCTGGAGGGTGGGGACCAAGAGAGCCTCCACCACGTTGCTGGGGACCAAGAGGACCATCACCGCCCCCGGGCTGGGGGCTTCATCCAGACGACTGGAGACCACCCCACCCGGAGGACAGGAGACCCCCACACCCCAACGACTGGAGACCCCCACACCCAGACGACTGGAGACCCCCACACCCAGACGACTGGAGACCCCCCCCAGGCTGGGGACCCCCTGGCTGGGGTCCGGAGCATCCCCCTCATTCGTGGAGGTCCGAGCCTGTTCCACCAGTACTACCGGTCCCTCCTCCAGACCCCTCCGCCTACGGGCCGCTGGCCATGCCTCCCATCCCCCCTCCAGCCTGCGGTCCACCTCTGGGGTACCTGAGCTACCCCCCTGCCAGCTGGACAGCAGAGGTGAGCGCCTTCTTCCTCGGTTATTGATCTGATCGATGTGATTGAGAGCTGATTTGATTCTCTATCTGTGATCAGACCATTGTGGAGGAAGTGATGCTCAACCCACCACCTGATCAGCCTGAGTGGGTGAGTAACCATGGCAACCAGTCTCTCCCTGTCCTACTGGTTATCTGGTTTAATCAACCTCAATAACCAGACCCTCTCTTCAGATCAAAGCCTTGATTTCGGCTCCGGTTGGAGAGTCGACGCCAGGGGAAACTAAGAATCCCACCGAGGATCCGGCTGTCTCCAAAACACCGACTGACCCACCTGCTGCTGCCCCTAAACCCAAACCCGATCCCACTAAGACCAACAGGGCGCTGGGTCTACTGGGGAAACGCACCTTTGATAAGTGAGTCATTTATTAGAGGCTGGACTCCCCTCTCGTCTTCTTCTGCTGAGCCTGACGGCGATGTGTTTGTGTCCTCAGGCCTCCTCCCGGCAGGTCCACAGGGATCATCTCCTTCATCGGGGTAACCGGACTCATGATGTTCTGATCCACAGATGTGGTTTCTTCTCTATACCTTTTGTCACCACAACTGCCCTCAACCGTGTTGGTGGGTTTAGTTTGTGATTCGAGTCCATCTGCCTCTGATCCTCAGCCCACCTTCGGCTACATCGAGAGAGAAGATCTGGAGAAGTTCAGCTTCAGCTTCGCCGCCTTCTTTGGAAACCCAAAGGCCATGACCCCCGGGGTCAGAGTTCACTTCACGGCCTGCAAGGAGAAGGTGAGGCCTGGTTTCATGTCTTTTTCACTTCTTGCTGCGCACTGCAGTTCTGCCCCGACACGTGTGCACATACAAGCACATGTGAGCACAGCTGAGCCCGCTTACTCCAGCGCCCCCTACCATCGGCCATGCTGGAATGTATGCATGCTGTGTTTCCCAGAGGTTCCCCGAGCTGCTCTGAATGTGGTCTTATGTGTTTTGGATCAGAACGGTCCGATAGCCACGGATGTGAAGGTGGCTCCTGGTGGGACCGAGAACGTGGACACGGAGATCTACGAGGCGGTGGTCACCCAGCCCATCACTGAGCCTCAGGTTGGTTTACCCCCACCTGCCCGTCCTCTTTCCTCCCATTCCCACAATGACCTTTCGACCCCCGTTTTGTTGGTCCGCAGCCCGGCGAACGTCAGTACCCAGGCCAGGTCCATGTGGACATCGGGCCGCTGAGGACCAACCTGTCCTTTGACAGGAAGGACAGCACGGTGACGCTGCTGAAGAACGACCAGGTGCTCATCAACCTGCTGACGGACATTGTCAGCGAGAAGAGAAGAGCCACCAATATCAAACCCCAAATCCCCTCCACCTTCAGCAACACCAAGGAGACCAGGGAGAAGGTCAGAGAAACCTTCACTCGGTTCCTGTCAGGGCCTTTTTCTGCTAGACTTTATTTAGCAAGTTTCTGCATGATGACGAGCTTCACTAACGAGTCCTAATTCAGTCTATATCGTGCCTTTATTTCCTGGAGGCTCAGTTTCTGTCCCTTGAGTCTGTGTTTTTAACTCCTCAGGGCGTCATCCTCAGCCTGAAGGACAGCGAAGGTGTCATCAAGTGTGACGAACACGGCGAGCTTCCCTTCAGAATCAGGGAGAACTTCAGCGACATCGAGTTCACGGCTGAGGACGTCGGCGAGGAGGTCGAGTTCACCGCGCTGACTGTGAGGAATGCGCCTTCAGGGGCCTTTGCCACCACCTTCGGTCCAGAAGTGTGTTTCTAAGCCATGTCTGTTGGTTTCTCCTAAGCTGAGGGGGGGGAAGCGGGCCATCAGGATCCAGAGGGTGACGGAGCCCCTCCTCCTGACCCTATCTGCCGCCACAGCCGCCGCCGAAGAGGAGCAGGCCGCCGCCTGGCACTCCGTCGTAAAAAAAGAGTTGCAACTGAACGGGAAGGCCGGCGAGGTGGGCGCCAACATGAAGCTGGACCCGGAGCTCTACGAGGGCATCGTCAGCCAGCCCATCATCGAGCCCACGGTGAGGAGTCTACAGAAGACCGCTTTGTTTGGACCACCGAGGCCTCTGAATCTGCATTAGCGCCTTCATAGAGAAACGCAGCTTTCAAACCGATTTTATGTTTGTCATGTGATGTCTTTGGAGTTTCAACTAATCTCCTGGTCTAGAGAACGTTGTAATGGCCACTAACTGGTTTTACTGGTTCCTCTCTCTCGGCAGCCCAACATGCAGGGATACCCGGGTCAGATCCACGCCAACATCGGCCCCCTCAGGACCAACGTGACCTTCGACCACCGGGACTGTGGCGTCACGCTGCTGAAGAACGACCACGTGCTGATCAACCTGCTGGTGGACGTCACTACAAAGAAGAGGAGAGCAGCCAACATCAAACCCAAAATCCCCTTCACCTTCAGCTACACCAAGGAGAAGAGAGAGCTGGTACCACATGCCCGCACTGCCGCTTGCCTAGCCGGTTCTTCCTCTGGGACCATGAAGAATGAACGCTTCAGTGTGTGTGTTTCAGGGCATTATCACCTTTCTGGGTCCAGAAGAAGGAATTGTCAACTCTGAAGAACACGGCGAGCTTCCCTTTGACATCTGTGAGAACTTTGGCGAAGTCGAGTTCAACAGCGGTGACATCCACAAGGAGGTGGAGTTCATGGTTGCCGTGGTGAGTTTGACAAACGTCTGCAGGGCGTCAGGAAGTGACCGCGGTCTCATCCTGTCGCATCCTGTCTCATCCTGTCTCATCCTGTCGCATCCTGTCTCATCCTGTCGCATCCTGTCTCATCCTGTCGCATCCTGTCGCATCCTGTCGCATCCTGTCGCATCCTGTCGCATCCTGTCTCATCCTGTCGCATCCTGTCGCATCCTGTCGCATCCTGTCGCATCCTGTCGCATCCTGTCTCATCCTGTCTCATCCTGTCTCATCCTGTCTCATCCTGTCGCATCCTGTCTCATCCTGTCGCATCCTGTCGCATCCTGTCGCATCCTGTCTCATCCTGTCGCATCCTGTCTCATCCTGTCTCATCCTGTCGCATCCTGTCGCATCCTGTCTCATCCTGTCGCATCCTGTCTCATCCTGTCTCATCCTGTCGCATCCTGTCGCATCCTGTCTCATCCTGTCGCATCCTGTCGCATCCTGTCGCATCCTGTCTCATCCTGTCGCATCCTGTCTCATCCTGTCGCATCCTGTCGCATCCTGTCGCATCCTGTCGCATCCTGTCGCATCCTGTCTCATCCTGTCTCATCCTGTCGCATCCTGTCTCATCCTGTCGCATCCTGTCGCATCCTGTCGCATCCTGTCGCATCCTGTCTCATCCTGTCTCATCCTGTCGCATCCTGTCGCATCCTGTCGCATCCTGTCGCATCCTGTCGCATCCTGTCTCATCCTGTCGCATCCTGTCTCATCCTGTCTCATCCTGTCGCATCCTGTCGCATCCTGTCGCATCCTGTCTCATCCTGTCTCATCCTGTCGCATCCTGTCGCATCCTGTCGCATCCTGTCTCATCCTGTCTCATCCTGTCGCATCCTGTCTCATCCTGTCGCATCCTGTCTCATCCTGTCTCATCCTGTCGCATCCTGTCTCATCCTGTCTCATCCTGTCGCATTATGCTTTTTTCCGTCTTTATTATGCAGGTGAAATCAAAAAAGAGGGCCATCCGACTGTTGAGGACCAAAAGGGTGGAGGACCCAATCCTAGAGGAGCAGAAGAGACGGGAGGAGGAGGAGAAGAGGAAGAAGAGGGAGGAGGAGGAGAGGAGGAAACAACAGGAGGTAGAGAGGAAGAAGATGGAGGAGGAGGAGCGACGGAGCGAGGCGGAGAGGAAGAAGAGGGACGAGGTGTCTGCAGCGTTGGCAGCAGCCAAATGCAAAGTGAGTTTTTAATGAAACGGAATTCACATTAAATGAATTGAATCTGGTTGCGTGTAAGATTTGTTTTGTTCGTTGTGATGTGAGTTTTTGTTAAAGTCTTTGATGAAGTCGTTAAAGCGTAATCATTCGTAACCCTCAGTGGTCGCCGCTTGGCATCCGAGTGAGAAACCCCGACACGCTGGACGACGTCAGCAAGGAGCGATTCCAAGGCACAATCCTCAAGGCTATCTCCAAATATCCACGTAAGGAGATCAAGAAGGAGCCCAAGGAGGAGGAGAACAAGGAGGAGCCCAAGGAGGAGGAGAACAAGGAGGAACAGATGCTCCTTGCACAGGTACAAGGGAGATGTTGTGGAAAGGCTTTTATTGTTTACTCCTTTTCCTTAAAATTTACATTTTTCTGTCCCAAAGGTGAACATCAAAACGGAGAAGAAGGATGAAGTCCAGAAGGAAGAGGCGCAAGGAGAGGAGGGAAAGATGGAGAAGAATAAGGAGGTGGTGACGGCGGAGATGGGTCGGCTGGTGATGACCATCGATGGTCAACAGAAGCTGCTTCCCTTTGGACCCAACGACCTGCTGAGCACCGCCACCATGCTGGATGGAGACAAGGTGAGCCACCAGCCAGATGTTCACCATTAGACAGATGTTCATCTTCACCGTCAGACAGATGTTCCCTAAAGTCGGGAAGGACGTTACCGACGACGTCATGGCTGTTTTACCAGGACTCATTTGACTGAGCCTGTTCCTGTTGGAAGAACATATGCTAGTATGAATAAAGCACTGTTTGACTGCTTCACAAATGAAGAGCACAGATGCATTCTGGTTGTTGTGTAAGTAATGTCAACACAATATAGAAGCATATCTTTAAATAACTAAGAAGTCATTTGGCATTGTGACCCCTCACTTTCAGAAGGTAGTTACAAGGTTGTTGTGATTCTCCCTGAAGGTACGCTTCAACATAGCCACCCATGGAGAGAACAAAGAGGAGCGCGCCACCTTCGTGGAGATTCTCCCCGACTCTTTCGAAGAGTCCATCGAGCAACGTCGACACGTAAGGACTCCTCGTGGCGGGGTGGAGGGAGGCAGCACCACGACCGGCTGGATTCACGTTGTGATGTTTCTCCCACTAGGGCATAGTGATCGAGTTCTCTCATTCCTCCGGACTCATCAAGTGTGTTCAGAACCCTCAGCTCTACTTCCACATGTCGGAGGTGATAGAGAAGAAGAGACTGGAGCTGAACGAGAAGGTGGAGTTCAGCGTTGTCCCGGTGAGTCTTCCTCCTCCCGTACTCTCCAGGTCCCTTTTTGTCCTCCTACCTTCCCTCTGATGTGCATTTGGACGTTCTTAAAAACCTTGTAACAGCAGCTTCTATTCTTTGGAGTTTGTCTCGGATAGTCTTCGATAGGGTTCTGGTACCGATAACCGCTGCCATATTGGTACCAAATACTTTTCAATACGACCGAAACGCAGCGCAGATTCTGGAGCCTGAGCCAATTGAAAGACTTTATTTACACACACAGTTGAGCATGCGCTCACTAGCAGACACACAGTGACCAACCCCCCCCTCCTGTCGGACGGTGCAAGCCCCCAAGTTGTAAACCGCGTTTAGCACTGGTATCGGGAAAAAACTAAATGCTACCCATCCCTAGTCTGTTGTCCTGGTTTTTACTGTTTACATTCCAAAGCGTCTCATTCTCTGTGATTGTTTCTCAAAGCATGAAACGGCGGAAGGTGGAAACCAAGCCATCCGGATAAAACGCTTCACCGAGAGCGTGTTCCTCCCTGCTCGTAGGCTGGGAGGCGTGGGGGCAAATAAGGGGAAGGTGAGGAGGACTGCATCTATGTTCACTCACTCCACATGCACTGTTTGTCCTCACCCTCGTTGTTCAACCAGAGATCGAGATCATGGTTTGGTAACGTTGTCTCACATGCTTCTTGTTGATAGATGACCATCAAGTTGGCAAAAACTGAAGACACTGAGTGAGTAATAGTTTTATTTTAATATGTGATTATCAGAATTCATTTTCTAGGTCACATTGGTAACCCGACTAAAAGACACATTGATATCCCAAGAGGATGAATTGAAATACATTATTCTAATAATTTGACCTGACATTTCAGAAAAGAAAAACCAGAGACGGACAAAATGAAGGCTGTGGTCAAAAACCTTAGGACGCAGGACAGCAAGCCAAGCGGTGGAAGAAGGGATTTTGGAGCCACTTGGCGCAAACCGGCCCGCAGCAGGAGCAGGAGTCCAAGTCGGAGTAAGGCCAGGAGTCGGAGTCCGATTCGAAGTAAGGCCAGGAGTAGGAGCAGGAGTCCGTCCAGAGACCAGTTCGGACGGATCATCACAAAGAGAAGCAGCACCAGTGCCGACCGCAAAGGCAGCAGGTACCGGCGTAGCCGTAGCCACGAGAGGTCCAGCCGGCCCCCCAAGAGTCGCACCAAGAGCCACAGCAGGAGCCGAAGCCGGACCAGGAGTTCCAGCAGGAGTCGCAGCAGGAGCAGGGAGCGGGGCATCAAGAAGAGCAGCAAAATTGTTAGAGAACGCGACGAAAGCCACAAGAGAAGGCAGGATCTGAGCACTCCTTCCAGCCGCGGTGTAGTCGTGGATGACGAGCTAGCAAGGAAGAAGCGGGAGCTGGAGGAGCTGAACGACATGATTGCCTACAAGAAGTCTCTAGTGGACATGGACCCTGGACAGAGGACTTGCATAGACTACGACCACGGCCGGATCGCCGTCCCTCTTACAGAGTACAAACCAGTCCGGTCCATCCTGAAGAAACGGCCAGAAGGACCCGATTACCTCCATCTTCCCCCTCAGCCCTACGAGGATCCTTACTATGACCGGATGTACAGTCCTTTCCCGGACCGGCGGTATGCAGAGCGCCCTGCTGATCCATACGGCGGTCGGTCTTACACCGAGCGTCCTTATGGCGAGCGACCCTACCCCGATCGCCCTTATGAAACCCTTCTCTACGGCGAACCTTCCTACGGCGGCCCTCCTTCTGCCAGCCAACGGTACGCCGATCGCTATGACGTTTATGATGAACCGTATGATGACCGCTACTGCGACGTGGCATATGCTGGGCGTCCTGAGGATGATTCGCATCGCCCCGCGAAACAGAGCCAGTATCCACAGACCCACGGTCCCTCTGCTTCTCAATCCACCCTGGTTCCTTCTGCCTCAACTCCATTGATGAATGCTGCACTTTCATCTACCCAGCACTCTCTGAAACCTCCCTCTCCCAGAGAATCACCTCCTAGAAGCCCCTCACCCACACTGAAGAACACTGCTCCTCACAAGGCGCCTCAAACCGCAAAACAGCCCCTTGACCGCTTTCTTGACATGCTCAGCCAGAAGGTGGATGCTGAAAAGAAATCTGAACCGGTCCATATGAGTGATGAGCTTCTGCCTCATGAGAAGGCCCTTCAAGACGGCAGCGGTTTCTCTCGTATTGTTGGATTGGCTCAAGAGCAACCAGGCACCAGTCTAGCTCTCGATGGGAAAAACCCACGGGTAAGCTCTCAAAGATCCTCAGTAGAAAGAACCAGTGGGGAACCACAGCACAAGGGGGAACCGTACGACAAGATCCAAAGTCTACTCCGTACAATCGGTCTGAAGCTGAGTACGGGAGATATGTCAAAACTGGCGAGCCGAGCCCAAGGGAACGTCTACAGCCCAAAGTCCTCATCCACGGAAAGAGAGACTTTGTCATCCTCAAGGGAAGGTCGGCAAACAAGTAGAAATGGTTCTGTTGAACTGGATAATACCTATTCGCCCCTCCCTACGAGGTCCTCCAGCTTGGAGACACTCGGCAGGTCGAAAGCTGTCTTTGAGTACGAAGGATTCCTGGACCAGCAAGAGCTGGAGGCTTTGCAGAAGGCACAACATCAACAGAGTCTCACCAAAACAATAGGGAGCGCACCCTCCACCACTCCACCGCCACCAATTAACTGGCCTGTTGTAGTCACTTCCCAGATTCCTCCACAGCAAAGCTCCCTAACCCCAAGCGTGGATCAACCACCCCAGAGGTTTGGACATCCTCCAGGGCCTCCCCCTGGACCTCCTCCTCAGCGTCCAGCACAGCCCCCTCCAGGACAACTCTCCAGTCCTATGATCTCTGCAGCTTCATCACCACCGTCGATACCTTCCATGTCCAGCCCTTTGAGCGAGAACCAACCAACCATCTCCACCACAGTGGCAAGATGCCTCAAGGTCATTGAGACGGTGAAGTCGTTGGCGGTTCAACCTCTCGCCAAACCGGTGAAATCTGTGCAGTTCAGTTTACCAACAGTCCCTCCATCAGCTTCCAGTCATCAGACCTCCACAGAGGCCGATGATGAAGTTAAGAACAGGCAACAGGAGAAGGTAGGATCGACAGGGGAATCCTTCACTTCATTAAACGTAGACAAGTGGGACCAGTTACTCAAGATGTAAAAGTAAATGAAGCTGTAAGATGTTTAGAATGTGTCGATAAGAAGGCTGTGATTTGAAGAATATGCTTCTTGGCTACTGAAGTTCAGGTTCCTATATTACATCTCAGATAATAATGTGCGGTTGCCTCACACTACACCTTTTTGTATTTGGTGCCATAGTTGGATACTCTTGATCTAGATGGATCATGTAGAGCCAAAGAAATAACCACACTTTAACGCTGTCTTTGTTTTTCAGCTGGATTCGTACAACCAGAGGGTTTTAGAGAAGAGGGACCTGCACTACAAGGACTGGCTCAGCCGCAAGAATCAGAGGGGCGAGTGGAAGGACGGCGTACGGATCTTCCCAGGTATCACATCTCTTACCTTATATACTTTGAACTCGGCTAATTCAACTACCTTTTGAATTAAAGGGAATTTGCGAGTTCAGCAAGTTATGTGGCGATGGTGGCGCATGGAGTAGCGTGGTGCGCCAGAACCGCAAGGGTGGTGGTTCGACTCCCGGCTGCTCCATGTGCCATGTGGACGTGTCCCTGAGCAAGACACCAACCCATAATTGCTCCCACCGCAAAATGTAAGCCATGGGTCAAAATGCAATCTAAGTCGCTATGGATAAAAGCGTCAGTTTAATGACATGTGATGTTCTCAGTGTGCCAGTTCTTTAGAGATGTAAAAACGATTTGAAGTAATCAGCTGCATGTTTTATGTTGAGGGCTTTAAATATGCTATTTGTCTACTTTGACCATCTTTAAATGCATTTATCTTCCCTAAAACAGTAAGCCAGTCTTTGGCTTGAAAACCAGAGTTATGCCAAAAGTTAAGGGGTGACTTGGTGAAAGTTTCACTAAGTTTTGTTTGGATCTGACTGAAGTAGAGACTCGTCTCCAGTTGAAGTTCAGCTCAGGAGCTCCACCTCGATGCTGTACAAACCTCTTGCACGTTCTCACCGTGTCTTCTTTCATTTTGTGATAGAGATGGAGGATCACAAGAAGGTTTGTCCTGGACATGTCTTTGCCTGCATTGGTGTTTCTAGCATCTCTCCTGGTAGCACCGGTTGCTTTATTAAGGAGCAGCTTTCAGCCCCCACAGAGATCTCAACGGAATAACAAACCACTTCTTGAGGGCGTCGCGCTGTATTTCTGCCTCACGCGTTAGCAGAGTAGTGGTTCGTCCCACCCACCAAAAGAAGAAACCAGCTGTAATCTGCACTAAGTAAATTCTTTTTCTCTTCATGTGATGTTATATCTAGTTTCCAGCTATCAGGAGTCCAGAAAGCACTTTATAGTTAGATGAGCTAAGAAGATTTAATAAAAACATGTTTTTAGCAAGGTTGGGTTTAGTTTGACATTTTTAACTGCTGATACCAACACGGTTTATTCTGGATCTAAGCATGAAGTAAACACAACTATGAAACTGAAAGCCTTTCATACCAGCCCAGCTTCCTGACTGTTCTCAGTATTTGATTCCTCAGATACATTTGAGTTTTTATCAAGTAGTCATTGAGGTCTGCTACCCAGAACTAGTAGATAGCTAGCCATGTGGTTACAGTGATTGTCTTAATCAAGCTAGTTCTATTAGCCTTATACCTCTTCCAGATTAAATACTGTGGCACTCAGTGTTCTTCTTTCACCAAACCTATGCCTTAATGGAATCTGCAGCTGGTCACCAAACTACAAGGCTGTGACCGACACTCCTTGCTTCTTGTGGTTCAGTCTCAGAAGCTGTGAAGAACATCTCCTCTGAGGCACGGCCGGTCCGCAGCCTTTTTGACTCGAGTCTGATCCATTGGATTTCTGATCATTTTCCGTGTCGACATCACCTCGCCGCCGCCACTCTGCTCTCGCCGATTATAGTCGTGGTAACATAGCGCCCGACTTCCGTAGACGCCGCTTAACTTAGCCGTCGCACGTTGAGAGCTGCGTGGAGGCAACGGATCCGCTCTGAACGTCTTTGGGTTGCATCCCTTTGACTGCTAACACACCATTGGCACGTATTTATATTAATGTTCTACTGTTGCATCGTAATGACGTTGTGATGACATCCTGACTAGGAAGAGGACTTGGCGTCCCAACCGGAGCTCCTGTTGGAAGAAGACAATGAACAAGGAGGCATCCTCAACTAGTCTCAGACTGACCAGAGTGAAGGGCTGTTAATGGATCTAACTAGCTAGCCAAACATATTAAGCTAACCGCTAGGCTTTGACTGATGTTGGCTGGCGGAAATGGCGGCGTGGGAAGATAATAATTAGTCTGTACTACGGTTTGTAGTGCTAAGCGTGTAGTACTTGGGTAGTATTACTCAGATTGGTTGTGGCTATCTCGCGTCAGCTAGCTATGACACTATGTGTATTGATCGAGTAACCGTTGCCTGGATGCTAACATCTGGGTTGTTTTCAAGCGTCATAAGTTAAACACGGGAAGCTCAGGATTTTGTCCAAAAAGTATTTGGAGTTTCATTTGTTCTTTTTGGCACAGCGGTAACTCTTTTAAAGATGCTCGTAGTGGAGCCGTTAGGATTTAACGAGCTGAGGTCCTTTCACAGCGGCAGCTTGTATCAAATAGAGCCTCCTCCGTCAGTCAGATGTATTTAATGCTAATGTAATGGAAGTAAAGACGCTACGTTTTTCCAAATATATGGAATACAAAATGCATAACCATGTAGAAGTACTATCTGAAGTAGGACCTTTTGGTGCTCTGAGCCGCCACCTATCCTTACCCACCAGTCTCCAGCTAATGTTAGTTTCTGATGTGAATGAAGTAAAGCTACATAGCTTTGTGTCAGAGCTACATTTGTCCTGAATATATCACACACAACCTAAATTTCATCTAAACTTAATAAAAGAATATGGTATTTTGTTTTGACCTAGCTTTACTAGGTCTTTCCAGCTGGTGAAATTTTCAGGCCAACTTACTAGTAGTCTGTCATCGCTATGGTAAGTAATTATATCCATAAAATGGTATAGCACATGAGTACTTTTACATTTCTTTAGGGTTAGGGCTATTCACCCTGTTCAGTGAAGCTAATGTTAGCTCAAGGAGCTAATGTTGATAAGATGGCAGCTGGGTCAGTAACATCATGACTCGGGTTGGGCCGTTGTCTCAGCTCAACATGTTTTAGATGCATTAGAATTATTTTTTAATGATAACAGTGATTCATAAGTATCGCTGTGTTCCACAATTCTTATCCAGTGTTTTGGGGGAAATGTGTGTGTGTGTGTGTGTGTGTGTGTGTACACACTGCTCAAAACTCTCCATTGGCATCTGCTATAGAACACCAGAATCGGCACGTCCACCACTGGAGACCTGTGCTTTGTCCCACGAGCGGTTTGGTGGTGGGAGGCATATCCAGGAAGGGACACACAGACCTCTACAGGCTTCTGACTGCCATCAGGTTCGGGATGAAATCCTTCAGACCTTACGCTGGTGCTGTAGGGCCTGGGTTCCTCCTCGTGCACGACAATGCCTGGCCTCATGTGCCAAGAGTAAGCAGGCAGTACCTGGAGGATGAAGGAATTGATACCATTAAATGGCCCTGACGATCACCTGACCTAAGCCCGATAGATCACATCTGGGACATTGTTTGGCTCCATGAGACTGCACCAGGTTACTCCTCAGACTTTACAGAAGCTCACTAATGACCTTAGAGGAGAAATGTCACAAGACACCATCCGCCATCTCATTAGGAGCATGCCGCGACGTTGTCAAGCATGCGCACAAGCACGTGGGGCCCACAAATGAAATGAAAAGGATTTTGGGTTGCAAACATTACATTTTTAGCATAACGGACTACCCTGCCACATCATTTTTTCAGGGTGTCTATAAAATAAAGCCCCCTGTAGGCTGAAAGTTTTCCGTCCATCAAAAAATGTGGTGTCCGTTTGTTCCTAAGACATTAAAATATCCGTATCAATATAATTTGTTTTCACATTGAGAGCTGATGTGTTTTCAGGGTTTCTTAAAAATATTTTGTGTGTCTGTGTGTGTGTGTGTTGGGTTAAATAAACATTGATAGTTAGAAATCAAATGTTCTTTAATTTAGGCCGCGAGCTGTAATGTTTACGTATCAGAACCACAACATGATGGCAGATCTATAAACCACTACCACAGGATGGTTTTCATCAGTTGATTGATCTTTGGAGTTTTGGCTGGTAGATTCTGGACACCCTTCTGGTAGAACCTTGTGGAACCAGCTAAAAGACTTGTGTTCCATCCCTCAATGCCGGGGGCAGTTTAGAATTAACTTGTTCCAAGGACTTCTCGACTTGTGACTCACAATGTAATCTGTTCAACTTCGTAGGCATGCCCGCCAGCGAGCCAAAGAACGTTTGGATCTGTGGCCACTCGCTGGTGTTCTGGGCCGAGTCGCGGGCCAAGTCTCCAGAGGTAGGTATGCAGCTGGGCATGGATCCCAGCAAGGTGGGCATCTGGTGGAAAGGCACCCAGGGTATGACGTGGTCCCAGCTCCTGCCCCAGCTCCACCAGCTGAAGGTCACCTGGCCCAACCCAGACGTCCTCATCATGCACCTGGGCGGCAATGACTTGAGCACCGACAGCCCCACCGACCTGCTGGCCTCTGTCAAGAAGGACCTGACCTCCATGAAGAGCATCTTTCCGCACTGCATCCTGGTGTGGTCCAACATTCTCCCGCGGAGGTTGTGGCGCCACTCCACAGATAACCACGAAGTGGATCTAGTCCGAACCACGATAAATCGCAGGATACAGAACATCGTGTTGGAGCTGGGCGGCGCCTCGCTGACCCACGAAAACATCCGGTGCGGCAGCAACACGGGCCTGTACCGGGCCGACGGCGTGCATCTGTCCCCCAAAGGCATCGATCTCTTCAACCTCAACCTGCAGGACTTCCTGGAAAAGTGGGAGATGGAGCTCTAGATCATCTGGACACCGGTTAAGAGGTTGTGCACTGTTTTATGTTTTTATTTCTAATCCTAGTAGGCAGTTTCATTGATTAAAGTATCTGCAACAACTTCTTCAAGCTCATTTATGTCCACGTAAAGGTCTCCAGGTTTGTTTGTAGATTTATCTTTAAAACATGAACTATGAATCATACTTGTTTGTCTGCATTGAAACAATAAAAATATACTATTGACCTGCTGTTGAATGTCCTGTTTTTGAGGAAAGATGTATGTATGTTCTAGGAATAAGTGAAGAATGCTCTGAAAACATTTGTGTGGTTTTAAGAAGCACCAGAACCAGGAAGTTTGGAGCTTTAACGGTCTCCTTAGTCTTTAAATCCTAAATATAAAGAACATTAATAACTGAGCTCCAGCAGCTGGTCATTATTACACGTTAAAGATTGTAATAAACATCTGGAGCGTAGGATCAGATTGTCAGACCTGAGAATAAATACGTGAAAAGGTTTCTGCTGTTAGACAATCTCCACGTGTCTCATCTAAAAGATCAAAGAGCAGAGCGTCCTTTTAGTAGCACTTTTACTTTGATGTTTAAATGGACCTTTAAACATCAAAGTCTTTAAAGGGAAAATGTAAGAATGATCAAATTAAGGATTAAGAAATCTTTTTAAGTAAATCATCTTAATTTTTGATGAATTATTTGATTCTAATAATTATAGGGTAATTTAAATCAATATGATTATTTTTATAAATAGGCACATTTATTTCATTATAATTTTGTTTATTGTTCTCCGTCAATTTACTGACTAGTAATCAAGGAATTCACATTTTTTTGCAATGAAGGATTTTGTCTATTTCATAATTCTTATTGTCATTATGGATTCAAATTCTTTAAAAAAAGGGATTTTACATATTTACAAGGATGTTGCTTATTTTTGTACTTTCAGAATCAGAAGCTTTTCATTGCCACGTATGTGTAGATACTGGAAGTTGCTCTGGTGGTTGGTGCAGTTTTACAAAACAAATAATAGAAGTAAAGAATAAGATACGATAAAATTGGGAAAAGACAAAATACTTTTGTTATGAAGTCATTTACGACAAAGACGACAACATGTGACCTTTTAATAACCAAACCACAGCGAGTATGCAAACACCATCAGATATGAACACCATCGATGAGCACCAGCTGGTCTCATCCCCACCCGAGACCAGTCCAATAAGGGTGGTGTAGCTGTTGGTGTACCGGGAGAAGAGCGGAGGGGAACCAGTGCGGATGGACCGAGAGGCTGAGACATGTTTTCTCAACTTTACACAGATATAACCACGATCTACGGAAACCTGCAAGGTGAGAAAGCACAACCAGTCTGGGGAAGAAGCTGAATTGGTGATGTGAATTATTGCCTATAGCAGCTCATCTAAGTGCTGTTCCAGGCTCATGTTTCATGTAGCGGGTTTCTAACCTTAAGATCAGACATAAGGCTGCATACGGCTTGTCGTATGAATATAGTCCCAATGTCAAATGTAAGAACTCTTTAACGTAGAGTTTGAACAGAGGCAGAGCGTGCAGTGCGCCTGGGAGCTGCGGGGTCAGTTCCGTGGGGATCCTGCAGGGGGCAGCAGCGCGTCTTCATGTCTGTCCGTAGAAGAAGAACCGAGAGGTTTGTGTCCGTAGAGAACGATCGATGCTCTGAGACGGTGTTTATTATCAACACAATAACTTAATAATTAGCTCAGACTTTCCCTGTTATTGTAAATAACCGCCAGTGGACCGGAGAGCCTCTAAAGGAGATGTACCGGGGTCGGCCTCCCCCGAGTGGAGGCTACGGGCAGCCGTTGGAAGGCCGCGGTCTGCCGCCTCCGAGGCCCTACCCAGTACCGGGCTACAGAGACGACCGGAACCGGCCCAGGCCTCCCTTCCACCCCGGCTTTCACGAACAAGGACACCCGGACTCGTATCACCGCTCCCCGCCGCGCAGGAGATACCCTTCCCCCGGGTTAGGCCACCGAGGCGGGGAGTACTGGTCCGGACGTCCGACGAGAGAGGTGAGCTCCGTGCTAACGTTAGCTTTGTTGTTAGCATCTCCGCACCGGACCCCATTCATTAACCGTCAGCCTCGAGTGCTGCTTCTATTCAAACTAGTTTATTCTGATTCATCACATCTCAGTTATTGTAGGTTTTGCACGTGTTAACACTAGCTAGCGTTAGCTAACACTGGCTTACGTCAGCCAGCGTAAAGTCAGTGTCTCTTAAGTGTTGTACAAGTTGTTCTTCTTCTTCTTTTTGTTGTTTTACGGCGGTTAGCATCCATCTTATAGGTGCAAGTTAAGGATGTAACGTTCATTTAATAGAACAACGTCATATTTGAGTGTTAATAGGAAGTGGCGTTATTTGTTGTTTCACGTGTCATATCTTTTATTTATTAATGGAGTTCTGTGTGATTGAGTTACATGGTCCTGAAGAGAGCGTTTTTAGTTCCTCTAATGTAGCTCTGTACGTCACAAGGAAGTAATGTTAGAAAAAGTGCTTCAATGCTTACTTCATTAGCTCCTTTAGCATAGGAAAGGTGCTTCATCGCTTCCTTCATTAGCTCCTTTAGCATAGGAAAGGTGCATTTGAAGTGACGCGGGCTCCTGTAGGTAAGTGGTGCGGTTAGGAGGTAACTTTTGGACTATTGGCCCACATATTCTTGTGTGAGGAATCAAAGAGACATAAGCGTTTGTTTTATCATTGTATGTTGCAGAGGTCTCAATCTCCTCGCGGGTCGGGCCCCATTGACCACAACCTGGTGATCACCGTTGGCAACGAGCTGACTGGACCGTCTGGGTCCGCCGCTTCACGCCATCATGACAGGTACTTGTGTTATTGGCTCATTAGACTGCAGCTTGATGGAGCTGTGAAGACCCGGGAACTGTTATGACACGTTTGTCTTTGTGGATTTTTTGTCCGATCAAGACAGTAAATCGAAAGACCTCATCGGTTCAATGGTGTGTTTCCGTACAGAGAATACCCTCGTCAACCAGAGTACGAGCGGAGCAGGGCCCGGAGCCCGGATCGGAGCCGGGCCAAGAGTCAGGGACGAAGCAAGAGCCGGGCCCGCAGCCAGAGCCGTAGTCCGGATCGGAGCCGGGCTAAGAGCCGGGGCCGGAGTAAGAGCCGCAGTCCGGATCGGAGCCGGGCTAAGAGCCGGGGCCGGAGTAGGAGCCGCAGTCCGGATCGGAGCCGGGCTAAGAGCCGGGGCCGGAGTAGGAGCCGCAGTCCGGACCAGGGCCGAAGCAGAAGCCGTCCTCGCTCTCGGTCCAGAGGGCGGAGCCAGCGGCGCAGTAAGAGCCGACAGAGGAGTCGCACTGTGAGCAGCAGCAGCAGCTCCAGCTCGAGCAGCGGAGACAACGAAGACGTGAAGACAGGGAAAGGCTTCAAAGAGCTGGAGACCGCCCGACGCAGGAAGGAGCTGGAAGAGATGCTGAGTCTGCCCACAAAATCCATCCTGAAGAAACGCACCGACTCCGAGGACTCGCCCTCACTCAAGGTAATACGCGTCGAACCTCCTCAGAACAACCACACAGCTTTGGACCAATTGGTGTGTAATGATTCTTCGCATGTTATCTTCGTCAATGAAAGATTCTGTGGTCCAGTGGCGTCACTCTGCTCCGTCTTTTCCAGAACAACGATTCCCCCAGAGGTCCAGAGGGCTCCAACATCTCCCGGGTGGCCGACCAACTGCTGCTGGCTGTGAAGGGCATGGAGCCTCACATGGTGGCCTCCATGCTGTCAGAGCTGCGGGCCGACCCTCAGATGGCTCAACGTGCCGGCCTTGACGCGGAGATCAAAGAGATCCTACACCTCCTGGGGGGGGCGGCTCAGGAGAAGATGGCAGATGACATCGATGACGAGGAGAAGTTCCTGTACGGAGACTCGCAGGAGCCCAAACCTCCGGTGGTGTCAGAGCCCGTCCGACACCACGGGCTGGACTTGTACGGAGAAGTGACTGAGGAGGCTCTGTACGGAGACCCACAGAAACACGTCCCTGCCCAGAACTACAGCATCATGCCGGCAGCCTCGTCTCACCTTCAGGCCCCGCCTACAGAGGTGGAGATGAGGTACGCGAGCCGGCCCCCTACCCTCTCTGACCAGAACCTCACGGTCCAGGTGCTGAACTCTTCCTCGCTGCCAGGGATGGAGCCGCTGGAGGAGAGCGATCGGCAGGCGCTGGAGGAGTACGAGAAGATCCAAGACCTACTGAAGACCATCGGCCTGGACCTGGGCGTGACTGAGATCAGCAAGATGGCCGCACGGACCAAAGAGCGTCTCCACGGTAACAAGCCGCCTCCCAAGACTCCCACGCGCAGCAGGCGCTACTCCTCCGCTAGCTCGGATGGCAGCCGGGGCGGCGGGAGGCGGAGCCACAGCAGCAGCTCCACCAGCAGCCGTAGTGGCAGCCGGGGGCGGGGGGGGCGCAGCTGGAGCAGCGATGGCAGAAAGAGCTCAGCGCCGCACAAAGACGCCAACGAGTCAACATCCGGGCAGAGCGCCGCCCTGCCGCCGCCACCGAGCCTCCCCGGGGTGCCCATCCCTCCCTACCCCCCCGCACAGGTCCACGGCCTCATGCCCCCCAACTTCCCCCCGCCAGGCTACAGCCAGTACGGAAACTACCTGCCCTACATGCCCCAGCAGTGGCCCCCCATGTACCCCCCCCCCACCATTGCCGTGCCCCCTCAAGTCGGCCTCGACGAGTTCCCCCCCGCTCCTCCCTACCAACAACACTACGGCATCCCGGCCCCTGAGCCGGGGGCCAAAGCTGGCTCAGGTATGAGGGCCTGTTGAGAGTGTGTTTGGGAGGACGAGCAGGAGACAGGAAGCTGACGTCATGTCTGTCCTCAGGTCCCACGAAGACTTGTGAGGCCGAGAAGGGGAAAGTCAGCCGAGTGTCGGAGGAGCAGAACAACGAGAGCCAGAAACAAAAGGTGGCGCCTCCGCTGGCGGTTGGGTGCGAGTGCGGCTGAGTGGGAGGAGAACCCGACTGACTGGTGTTTGTGTGCAGGTCCTGGAGGAGCGGGAGAAGCTGAAGCAGGAGAGAGACGTCCGCATGAAGAAGAAGGAGTACTTGATGAAGGAGCTGGAGAGGCTCCGGAAGCAGCAAGGTGAGTTCAGCGCTCCCCTCGGCCACCGTGCTCCTCTGGAGGTGGCTGACGGAGAGGGGGGGTGTCTCTGTGTTTCAGGAGAGCTCCTGAGGAAGAAGCGGCGGGAGAAGGGGGGCCACAAGGACCCCCTGCTGCAGGAGATCAGCCACCTGCAGGAGGAGGTCATGGCTCAGATCTCTAATCTGCGCAAGGAGCACGAGGCCGCCGAGAAGAACCGCAACGAGATCGAGAAGATTGCGCTCATCCTCGGCCTGCTGCCGTCTGACCGGCCTCGCAGGACCGGCCCGCTGCCGGAGGACCCACCGCCACCAGAGAAGAAGAAATGTGAGGCGCAGAGCTCCTGCAGCAGCTCCACCACAAAGGTACAGACACAGGAAATGGTTAATTGGAATTTATGGAATTTGAATCATTTTATGCTCATTGTGCAGGAACTAAAGATGTGTAACATATATTAAAAAGCATTTACGTTGGATTGAGGCTCCTGGTTCTGACAGCAGCTTTTCTACCATGTGACTGAATGTATTATTTATATATATTCAGATAACGCTTTGCTGTGTAAAATAAAGTGATGATGAGTTCAGACAATCAGCGTTCAGATCAAACTTTCCTTTCGGGTCACAAGCTGCTGGCTGGAAAACGTCGAGTCACCAGAGCCTTTCCACATGTAATCCTGACCCGGGGCCACTGGTCACCCTGACCCTCCATCTTTGTTTCTCGGCAGACCTCGGCGCCAGGAGCGTCTCCAGACGAGCCGCCCGGCGACGCCCCCCCGCCCCCGGATCCCTTTGAGTACTACGACGCTGGAAACCACTGGTGCAAAAGCTGTAACGTCACCTCTGGATCCATGTTTGACTATTTCACCCACTTACACAGCAAAACGCACCGAAAGGTTGGTTCTGATGTCCTGGTTCCACCTGAGCTACTGAGGATGAATCACTCGGATCAGCCTTCAGTTAATACCTGAGCTGCTCATCAGAGGAGTTTATTTAGAACCTACACTGACCCAAAGAACCTCTGATGGTCAGGTTTCACCTTCAGCTGTACCGCCACTTATCTTCCTTCCCTGGTTCTTCAGACTCTGGACCCGTACGATCGACCCTGGGCCTCCACCCCCACCAAGATCCTCAAGAACCTGAAGTCTGAGGAGAAGCTGACTAAACCCGCTAAAGGTAGGCAGATGCACCTCGGTCCCTCTGAATGCTGTCAGCCTTCTGCTGCAGAGTGTGTTTCTCCACCTGTCCTCTCAGCTCTGAGACACAGACGCAGTCCTCCAGGAGACGATGTGGAGGACACATCATTTGCGGCTCAGCATAACTAACTTTACATTTAGTTTAGTTTTAAGGAGCAGGAGGAAGCATCAAGCTGAAGGAGAACCATGTGTGAGGTGACATTAAGCTATGAAGGAAAAGAACAAAGTCCTTTCATACAAGTTAATAAATGTGTTTGCTTTTTATTGACAACATTTATGGAATCTCCTCTGCCTTAAGATTGCAATAGTTTAGCTCAAGTTTTACAGGTTTTAAGGCTCTTATTGTTAAGCTCAGCAGGTTGCTAGGCAACGGGAGCAGGTAATGCTGATGAGGCAGGCAGGAAGTCCCCCCCCTAACCCAGACCGCCCCATGTCAGACCTTCTGGTTCAGCCTCTGCAGGTCTACGAAGGCTACAAGGACGCAGACTAGAGACACAGCCACTATTGTCTGAACCGGGCCTCATGTGATCTGCTACAGGTTCTGAGTTCCTGCGGCCCGTCAGAGGGTTCTTCTGCCTGCTGTGCAAACAGTTCTATGGAGACGCCATCTGTGCTGAGGAGCACGTGACCACCCACGCCCACAACAACAAGTACAAGGTGTGAACGCGCCGCCTCGTTCTCCTTAATGAGTGAAAGAGAGAGAGGGTGTCCCACCCGTCTCCATGTCCCATGAGCAAGACACCTGACCCCTATTTGCTCCCCAGGTTAAAACGCAGTGTAAGCGTCAGTTAAATGTCATGTGATGTCCCCGAGCAACATGGCTGCCACTGGGGTTAAAAATGCATCGGCATAAAAGCGCCAGCTGGCATGTAATGACACACACTTTAAATTGGAGAATGATCCACTCTTTACATTATTTTTGTATGAAAACATTGTTTGATGAGCTTTAAACTCGTTCCTGTTTGCTCATTACGCTGCAGGATGCACAACCATTAAGTTCTACTCATTTAGAAGCACATCCGGTTTCGGGGGGCGTCTCAACTTGTTTGGTCCATTGTCTCTGGTTCCGCCTTTTGATTCCAGCGGGCTTTTGCTCCCTCTGGTCTCACCCTCTGGTCTCACCCTCTGGTCTCACCCTCTCGTCTCACCCTCTGGTCTCACCCTCTGGTCTCACCCTCTGGTCTCACCCTCTGGTCTCACCCTCTGGTCTCACCCTCTCGTCTCACCCTCTCGTCTCACCCTCTGGTCTCACCCTCTGGTCTCACCCTCTGGTCTCACCCTCTCATCTCACCCTCTGGTCTCACCCTCTGGTCTCACCCACAGAAGCAGATGTACGAGAACCCTTTGTACGAGCAGAGGAGGAACCTGGACCGGCAGGCCGGACTGGGCTCCGAGACCAGCGGGAAGAAACGAAAGCACGAGGACGGGGACCAGAGCAACAAGGACGAGAAGTCCAAACACAAGAAGGAGAAGAGGGAGAAGAAGGACGAGGAGCCCAATGTGGCTCAGGAGGAGAAGATTAAAAAGGAGGAAGAGGAGGCGAAGCCCAGCAAGAGAACGGAGGAGTTGAAGAAGTCCAAAAGCCTGGAGGTGGCGAGGCCTTCGCCTGAGGAGAAGTTCAAAGGCAGCAGGAAGGCGGAGCGGCATCGCTCCAGCAGGGAGGAGGAGGAGGAGGAGGAGGATGAGGAGGAGCGAGGTAAACACAGCAGGAAGGAGGACCAGGACCGGTGCAAACACAGAGAGGAGGAAGGGCGGCGCCGGTACCGCAGGGAGGAGAAAGACCGCTACGACGGGCGGCCCAAACACGCGCTCCATTCAGACCTCAGGTCCAAACGCAACGAAGAGAAGCTAAAGGAGGCGTCCAAGAAGCCCGAAGCCCCCCCGAAGCCATTTGACCCCCCCAAAGTCCTCTGTGGGCCCAGCCCGGCCATGAGGGCCAAGCTCCGCAAGCAGAGCCTGGAGCCGGGCCGCCCGCCGCCTCCCGCCGCCGCGCCTTCATTCGGGAAGTTCACGTGGAAGCGGAAGGAGAACGTTCTGGCGAAGGAGGCGGAGAAGGTCGCCGCCGAGTTCATCAAAGAGGACGAAGCGGCTGCCGGGGGCAACGCGGCGTCGCCGGCCGATTCCTTCGCTCGATCCATGGCGGTTGCCAAGGAGATTGCCGATAAGCTGGGCGGCCACAGCACGCCCCCCCCGTGGGCGTACAACCGGGGGCGGATCCGACCTAACCTCCCTGCGCCCGCCGCCGTCCTGAGGAAGACCACCACGGCGGGAAAACCTGCCCCCCTGAACACCTTCCTCTCCATCCAGAACGCCGCACTAGCGGGGCTGCCCCCCCCCCCGGAGACGCACTCCTGCAGCGATGGACTCATGAGGGCTCTCACCGCCCAGAACACACTGCTGCAAAATACACCTCCACCTGCCGTTGGTAACCCTGCACCATCAGTCTGTAAACCTCCACCTCCAGTTTGTAACCCTGCACCATCAGTCTCTAAACCTCCACCTCCCGTTTGTAACCCTGCACCATCAGTCTCTAAACCTCCACCTCCAGTTTGTAACCCTGCACCATCAGTCTCTAAACCTCCACCTCCAGTTTGTAACCCTGCACCATCAGTCTCTAAACCTCCACCTGCCGTTGGTAACCCTGCACCATCAGTCTCTAAACCTCCACCTCCAGTTTGTAACCCTGCACCATCAGTCTCTAAACCTCCACCTCCAGTTTGTAACCCTGCACCATCAGTCTCTAAACCTCCACCTCCCGTTTGTAACCCTGCACCATCAGTCTCTAAACCTCCACCTCCAGTTTGTAACCCTGCACCATCAGTCTCTAAACCTCCACCTCCCGTTTGTAACCCTGCACCATCAGTCTCTAAACCTCCACCTCCAGTTTGTAACCCTGCACCATCAGTCTCTAAACCTCCACCTCCAGTTTGTAACCCTGCACCATCAGTCTCTAAACCTCCACCTCCCGTTTGTAACCCTGCACCATCAGTCTCTAAACCTCCACCTCCAGTTTGTAACCCTGCACCATCAGTCTCTAAACCTCCACCTCCAGTTTGTAACCCTGCACCATCAGTCTCTAAACCTCCACCTCCCGTTTGTAACCCTGCACCATCAGTCTCTAAACCTCCACCTCCAGTTTGTAACTCTGCACCATCAGTCTCTAAACCTCCACCAATCGAGGCAAAGTTTAGACTACCTGAAACTGCGCCTGCTTCACCCGTGGCTAAACCAGCACCACCATCAATGATAAAGATTGTGTCTGACGTAGCGGCTCCCGGGGTCCCGGAGGGCGAACAGACCCGTACGGTGTTTGTCAAGCCTCCACCTTTCATGAACATGGGCGATGGCCCTCAGAAGCCTGAGAAGCTGAGGAGCAACCTGGCTGCAGCTAAAGCTCAGGACTTGTTCAACATCTTCTACAGCAGGGTGGACCAATCAGGAGCCTCCTCCATCACCAAACCAGCAGCGGACGCCAGCGCCGCCGCGAGCAGCACCACTAAAAGTTGCTTTCCTACCCCCCAAGCACCAAAAACTCAACCTCAGCTTCTAACGCCGCCCCAACCTCCACCCGAGGTCCCCAAAGCTCCACCCCCAGGCTCGCCGAGTCCCCAAACCCAGCAGGAGCCGGTTATTCAAATAGAATCGGTTTGGTCTTTGCAGCCGGCACCGCGGACTGAAACCCCGCTAGGACGGGCTTCACCTGTGCAGCCCGACGATCACAGTGGACCACAGAACCAGATCTCCACCCCCACCTCTCCGTCCCAAACCAAGCCCGCTGAGCTGGAACCAACACCTCAGATCCCCACAGACGGCCAACCGGACCGGGACACCCAGTCCCCACTTCATCTAGAGACCCCTCCTGACACCGCTCCGGAACACGCTCCCAAGCCAAGCCCCAGAACTAGAGGCAAGAGGACCCCCCCTGCCCCCCGCCCCGTCCGGCAAACTCGATCTCAAACCAGATACCAGACCCGCCAGCAGAGCCAGTCTGAGCCGGAGCCGGCTCTCAGTGATTCTGACTCGGTGGGTCTGGAGCCAAAAGGTCCGGACCCCACGGATCCGGGCCCCGGGGTGCTGCTGGAGGGGGGCGCGCCCAGCGAGGGAGACCCTCCTGTGACGGAGATCACCAGTGAGACCCTGGGCCTCCCGGCTGACATGACCTCCCTCGACTTTGACTACAACTTTAACTTTGAGTAGTGGGTGTCGGGTCAGTAGTGGACTGGACTTTGCTGACAGACTCGAGGCGTTAAAGATTCGGACCTTCATCCGTTTGAGCCAGCGTAGGAAGGAAGCCTTTTGGTCGTCCCCTAACAACCCCAACCGATCCCATGAGTGAGTTCTCAGGACTTCACGTGGTTCTGGCTGAGAAGCTTTCAGTAACGGGACGAGAAGGTTGAAAAGTGAGCAGTCGGATTAATTTTTTTCAGATGTTGATCTTTCTTGTAAACTTGATATTTTTAGTTTGACTCACGGACAAAATGCACCACAGCTCATTTCAAAGTGAAACCACATAGGAGGTCACATGTTCTGTTGCCAACGTTACGGGGTTTGGACCAAACTGAGTGGATCAAATGTCAACGTGTCTCCTTGTCCCTGTGTCTCCTTCTGCATGTCTCCTCATTCGCATGTCTCCTTGTCTCCTCCTGCAGGTACAGTACCCAACACACCACTTTTTGTTTTTTCTACTGTTATTTTCTTCTTTTACAACCAGTCAGACCAAAAGCAGCTCAGTTTGTTCTCATGTTGGATCTGATTCCTGTAGCAGTGCAGCAGTTTGGGTTTGATGCACTGATCTGAGGTCACTTGTGAGATGAGTCCATTGCTTTGTGTAAAGATTCAATAAAAGTTAGTGGAGAAACGGCGGCTGTGTGTTCTGATTATACTACAGTGGTACAAGTACGTCACATAATGTACTATAGTCGTACTTGGTACTGCCTACTGCCCACCACATCTCAGAGGTACAAATAGTACTTTACACTGTACTATATCTCAGATAAATATACACCTTTAATTTGACAGCCTAGTTTAATTTATTATATATAACGTAGGGTTATTGATGTATAGTCATTAAAATGAGCTCATTTGCCAACTGACATTAATGCCCTAATATATATATTAGTATTAGATAGTAATAATTGTGGTATTTAACATCCAGCTGTGGTTGAAAGGGTGATGTTGCTGGGGAGGACCTTCGTCCTTAACATTAAACTGATACATAACCAATCACATAAATCTATCTCCGCGTTGCTAGGCAGGATGTCCGCGTCGGCAGCCAATCGGATTGCCGAGTCCGCCAGCGGGCGTAGGGAGCTGAGACAAACCGGTGACAGCGTCTGATTCCCGGGGCAGAGCACCACGGAGCCTCCGCGGAAAACAGCACAGACACGATGCCGAACAAAACTAAGAAAGAGAAGGTGAGCAGGCCACGTCATATCTCAGAATCATCTCTCACTTTGACACAACACGATAGTGTTAGCGGCTAGCTGCCACAGCAAGCTAACCTTCCAGGGCCGAGCTAGCAGCCGAAGCATCAGCTAACCGCTACCGCAGTGTAACTCAGTGTTCAGATTAAAGGGCACATTTCGACTGCGCCCCGATGCTAAAGCGGCAACGTGTTAACTGCCACGTGTAACCAAAGCTAACTAATGTCAGCCAGTGTGTTTAACGGTTCCTTTAACGTTAGCCCCGATATCCCAGTGGGACTCATTCATACAGCATATGTGATGCTAACCAGCTGAGAGCGGCTAGCCGCTAGCTCATTCTAGTGCGGTTTCTTTAATCACGTGACCGGAGGGCGTGTGGATTAACTTCGTGTGTACATTGTACAAGTGCTTACTTCAGTAACACTATTAATACCTCAGTGTACAAATACTGCCACAGCGAAAAGTCCTACTTTCAAAGCACTAAAGTATCATCTAAATGTTTAAAGTACTCTGTATGCACTGGTATTATTGATGCAGTGATGAAGTACTCATTATATATAAAGATGTAATTATATTATTGATGCAGTGATGTTGCAACTGTGAATTGTGAAGTTGATTTGAATAAGATCTGATACTTTTACGTTGATCATAGTCAACTAATACAGTAAAAAAACAATCTGAGTTAAGCTAGAAATGGTTTAGAACCATATTCTTCACTAATTGTTGCCTCCATGTGACTTGTGCCTGAACAGGAAATGGCTAAAAGTGCTAAAATCAGCATGAAGAGCAGCGGGGTCGGCGGGGGGGTCGGGGGGGGCAAAGAGGCTGCTGCCGAGAGCTCAGAGGAGGTGAGTCTTCTAAAACACACGTTACGGAGGCACACAAACCTGCTGCCCCTCATGACAGAAGGTGTTTGTTATTTATTAAAATGTTATTCAAGTGAACCCTGGTACACCTTTCACCGTCCTAAAATCTTCATCAGCCCGCAATGCATGATGGGATATGTTGGGCAGCAAAGAATCGCCACCCGGAGGTCAGCAGGCGCCTGCAGGCGGAATGATGACCAGCCTCAGGAGGAGCACGAGTCACATGACGCTGCTGTTCACTGTGATGATCACATGATCACGGATCGGATCACGTGATCTACCCCCATTGTAGCTTCTCCCACCAGGGGCTGAGTCTGACACTGTTGTGTTGAGGCTCTTTGATTGGTCAAGGACTAGAAAGGAACTTTACAAGTGCTACAATGCCAACACCACTGAGGCAGTTTAGTGGGGATGGACTGCAGCTCCCAGAATGCATCACTGGAGAAAAGACTAAGTGTTCTCCTGTGTGTGTTCAGTCCCAGCAGCAGAGCGGCAGCAAGCGTCCCAGTAACAGCACGCCTCCTCCCACTCAGCTCAACAAGATGAAGTACTCTGGAGGTCCTCAGCTGGTGAAGAAGGAGCGTCGCCAGAGCTCCTCCCGCTTCAGCCTCACCAAGAACCGGGAGCTGCAGAAGTTACCTGCTCTGAAAGGTCAGGCAGGTCTCCGTGGTTACGGTCCAGCCTGCAGATGACACAGATCAGAGTCGGTGGTCGGGTCCACACTGATTCTGTATTTGCTCATAAAGCCTGAAACGGGTTATTTGGCCAATGTTTTAATAACCCGACTGCTGCTTCCCATCATTATAACAGCAGTGCCCCCCCCCCCCCCCCCCCCCCCCCCCACGAAGTAGTAAACCTGGGGGGGACACTGCAGTCTAATCAATGGGAACAGCGCGTGTCGTTGGGCCTCACTGGTTCACGTCCTGCAGCATGCGGCTCCATGTGTCCTCTGCTGTTTCAGCGTCGCCTCGTTTCCATCCCAACGGCAGGTCACGTGACCTGAAGGCACCGGCTGTCATAATGTACCGGACTCCCATGTTCTCTGAGCGAGGTTTCACATTAAGAGTTTGTCCTTTAAGGGACATTTTCCCTTACATTACATCTACTTTTATACTTAAGTAAAAAGCTTGAGATACTTTTCAAACCCGAGTATCTCTTCTTCTACTCTGGACCAATAGAGCGGCTTCACTCCTCATCCTCAGTGGTCCAACGAGCCTCTCCCCATGCGGGCTACAAAGGTCAAAGGTCATAATGGATTTGGGGTCCTTTAACCCAGCGAATTTGAAGAGCGTCTTTTCAACAATCACGCCAAACTACATATATATACATTTAAATATACACCGTTTATCTCGGCCAAAAGCTGTAAACAAGATGTAACGGAGTGATTCTTTCCGACGGTCCTTGAACGCATCACGTGTGACAAAAATTGTGATTTCTTTAAAGAACTTTTTATTTTACATATGAAAGGGTTCATAGAGCAGAGGATCTAGGGTTTCTATGTATTTATAGTAAAAGGCCACCTCTTCCCCCCCCCAGACTCCCCCCTGGTGGAGCAGGAGGAGCTGTTTGTGCAGAAGCTCCGTCAGTGCTGCGTTCTGTTCGACTTCGTCAGCGATCCGCTCAGCGACCTCAAGTACAAAGAGGTGAAGAGAGCCGGCCTCAACGAGATGGTGGAGTACATCACACACAACAGCGAGGTGGTGACCGAGGTCATCTACCCCGAGGCCGTGTTCATGGTGAGAACACACAGGGATGACTGAGCTTCTAGCCCATATGGATCTATTGTACGTGATGCTGAGCGTCACTCGGTTCTTGTTCTCTTTTTGTTGTGTACAATGAATCCTGCTACACAACACCTCGCCGTAGTTTGTTGTGTCCTTTTAGCAGCCAACAAAATATATGAGTGCTTCTGTCACCCTCTCCTTCCATTTCCCCAACTAAACTTAGGACTCACCTTTGTGCCCATTGATACCAAACACCATGTGACTTAAGGTAAAAGAGGAGAAAAGGGGCTCCTGCATCTGTAGAGCTTTTAGTTACATTGATTTATTAAGCTTCTATTGCACATGGATCCAGGGTTCGAAAGGAGGGGGGTCTGGGGGGGTCCCCTATAAGTCATTAGGGACCCCCTATAAGAATTTATTTTTAGATTTTGGGGAGTCCCCGACAAATATTTTTAACAGTAAAAATGATTGTGAAAAGGTCTTTAGTGACGTTTTATATTTATAACAATAATGAATTTATTTCCTAGTGCGATTGGGCAGCAATCAGCCAATAGCATCACAGATAGTTGTTGGTTACTGTTGAACGAAGCCTCACAAAGAGTGAAATCCCTCATGGAAAAAGTGCTTTGATTATGTTTATATCTCCATAATAATTGCTTATTATAGTAAAATATTTGGAGTTGGTGTTCCTATATCAAAAGTTGCATTAACTAACTTAGACACCCAGTGTAACGTCATGATTAGAAGAGTTTCTTTCTAGCACATTCACAAACATGTTGCTGAAAATCTACAAAACGAATCACAAATCCATTGCAGCGTTCACGATTGTATGAGTGAGCACTGCATCACAACCACGTATGAAACATGTATTTAAGAAAATATATTTAAAAGAAGATCGGAACGATCGGGATTCGAACCCCGTGGGTCAAAACATCCTGAAGGCAACGAGCCCCCGGCTCTACGCAGTGAGATGTGGAGAGTCACAGGTTTACTGTGCCGAGTTACTTAATGATTTTAAACCATGAAAAACATCCCAAGACCATTATCCCACCTTCAAAATATGTCGATATAATGTTGCCTGCAGTATATAGTGTAGCAAGGTAGTGTTTAGTATTTTTTAAGGGTCCTAAGTCATTTCGAACCCTGCATGGATCTATATACCTGTAATCTTTTTTGGTGTTTCCTAACCTCTACACCACTGTGCATGTCAGCGTTTACCTGCTGCTCACCTTGAGCCGTTGTTCCAGAGCAAAGTAACACCTTCGATTTTGTGCGACCGTTGACATTTTAGCGGAAATCCCACAAATCGTTTGAGGCAACGTGAGGTTTCACAAGCAGACACTAAGGTGACGTCATGATGTGAATGAATGAGGTGGTGAGGGACACGATGCTGTTTACATGAACGTAGGGGACTATTTGTCTCTAAACTGATGACATGTGACACACAACGTTTGGTGCTGAAAGGAAGCTATTTACTTATTATTTATAATGTCGCTGGTAACGTGTTATTAAAGCAACAAGCTCCGTACCTTGTTGCTTTACTGTACACCTGTTTACCCATCAGTCCACACTCAGAATAACGGCAGATTTTGGACAACCGTTCGTTGTCATTTCAAGCTTGATAGTTACCAACTCGTCATGAGCAATGTGAATGAATTCATTTCATTTTGTAAAGTCCAAAATCACAAATGAGTCTGTACACATGTGACATCTTCTGTCCTCAAACCGTCACATGGACACAGGAACAACTCCTCAAACCATGAAAAGCCTTCCATGGGGAAACAGGGAGGAACCTTCTCAGCACCTGTTACACAATGTAGAAGATCCACAATACATTCACTTCATATGACACATGGTTCAAATATTGGGATTAGTAAGCCAGGTGTACAGCACGACCACTGCAGGGACAACCCCCACCCTGTAGAGCCCCCACCGGGTAGAACCAGCCTTGAACACTACATCATTGATGATACAGTACTGCCTCTCGTACCTTTTAGTGTAGATAACTTTATGACAAAAAGATGTCATAAAGACACTAACAAACAACACAACTTGTAATAATACAAGACATCTTTTTAAACACTTTGTGGCGTCATGTGCATATGTTCAGTTTTCAGTGAACTTGTTCCGGACTCTTCCGCCGTCCTCCAACCCAACCGGAGCAGAGTTCGACCCTGAAGAGGACGAACCCACCCTGGAGGCCGCCTGGCCCCACCTGCAGGTATTAAAGTACCTCTACTGCAGCAGTTGTACCCCCAGAGAGGACCTGTACTGTGGCAGAAGTAACCTCGAGTCGTCTTTGTGTCCTCAGCTCGTCTACGAGTTCTTCCTCCGCTTCCTGGAGTCAGCTGACTTCCAGCCCAATGTGGCCAAGAAACACATCGACCAGAAGTTTGTGATGTCGGTAAGATGTGAACAGAGGGGCCTGCTGGCTAGGGGAGGGGGCTGCCGGCTAGGGGAGGGGGCTGCCGGCTAGGGGAGGGGCCTGCTGGCTGGAGGAGGAGCCTGCTGGCTAGGGGAGGGGCCTGTCGGCTAGGGGGGGGGCTGCCGGCTAGGGGAGGGGGCTGCTGGCTAGGGGAGGGGTTTGCCGGCTAGGGGAGGGGCCTGTCGGCTAGGGGAGGGGCCTGTTGGCTAGGGGAGGGGCCTGCCGGCTAGGGGAGGGGTTTGTCGGCTAGGGGAGGGGCCTGCTGGCTAGGGGAGCAGTAGACTGACCTTTGTTGAACCTTTGTCTCCAAGCTGCTGGAACTGTTTGACAGCGAGGATCCTCGAGAGAGAGACTTCCTGAAGACCATCCTCCACCGGATCTACGGCAAGTTCCTGGGCCTCCGAGCTTACATCCGGCGGCAGATCAACAACATCTTCTACAGGTTGGAATCCACTTATAATCTGTCTATGTATAGATCAGCTATCGATCACTAGAGACACAAACATTCTTTTTTACAGATTCATCTACGAGACAGAACACCATAATGGCATTGCTGAGCTGCTGGAGATCCTGGGGAGGTAAAACACACACACAGGTTGGTCGCCATGGCGATGGTTAACGCATGTCTCTTCCTCAGCATCATCAACGGCTTCGCTCTCCCTCTGAAGGAAGAACACAAGATGTTTCTCATCAGAGTTCTGCTGCCGCTTCATAAAGTGAAGTCTCTCAGCGTGTACCACCCACAGGTCTGTCTCCTGCTGTCCCTCCATGTGTCTCCCTGTGTCTCCTGCTGTCCCTCCCTGTGTCTCTCTGTCCCTCCATGTGTCTCCCTGTGTCTCCTGCTGTCCCTCCCTGTGTCTCCCTGTGTCTCTCTGTGTCTCTCACTCTGTGTCCTTCCTCCTGCAGCTGGCATACTGTGTGGTCCAGTTCCTGGAGAAAGACAGCAGTCTGACAGAGCCGGTGAGTCTTAATGCTGTTTCCATGACTACACAGACAAATGTGGGTTCCCAGCTGACCTTCTGACCCCTCCAGGTGATAATTGGTCTGCTAAAGTTCTGGCCCAAGACTCACAGTCCCAAGGAGGTGATGTTCCTCAACGAGTTGGAGGAAATTCTGGACGTCATCGAACCCTCTGAGTTTGTCAAAGTCCAGGAGCCGCTCTTCAGACAGATGGCCAAGTGTGTGTCCAGCCCACACTTCCAGGTACCAGAACCTGACACCACCAGAACATGAACTGATGATACTATAACTAAACCTGAAGATGATGATGATGATGTCACAGGTAGCAGAGCGGGCCCTTTATTACTGGAACAACGAGTACATCATGAGTCTGATCAGTGACAACGCTGCTAAGATCCTCCCCATCATGTTCCCCTCCCTCTACAAGAACTCCAAGAGCCACTGGAACAAGTAACACTCACACACTGACTCGCATGCTAATCATGCTAACGTTAGCACTGATCCTCCTCATGTGTGCTTCTGCTCCTCAGGACCATCCATGGTCTGATCTACAACGCTCTCAAGCTCTTCATGGAGATGAACCAGAAGCTGTTTGACGACTGCACGCAGCAGTTCAAGGCCGAGAAGCAAAAGTAACGACACACCAGCGTGTTCATGGAACATCTCGACACAACAAGTTATTGATCCGTTTCTGTCTGCAGAGAGAAGTACAAGCTGAAGGAGAGAGAGGAGATCTGGCACAAGATCGAGGGCTTGGCCCGACAGAACCCTCAGGTACAGATGTTCCTGTTCCATCTGTATAGATATACATCTATCGATATTGTTGATGTCATTGTACTCACACAATGACATCAACATACTCAACCTGTCCTTCACTAAAGTAAAATCACAACCGCATAGTGTAGAAGTTTGTAACTAACGGTCTTTGTTTCAGGGCAATAGGCTCCACCCTCTCCGCCCAGGACTCCACCCACAGGAAGAGGTCAGTCACTAGTCCTTAACAGTATAAATAGCAGTTTTCCCTCATTCCATTTTTAACACCCATTGTGTGTATCTTTGCAGTACATGTTGTACAGTGATAGTACCATAGCTGTGTACTCAATGGAAACAGAGACTCCAACAGCTGAAGACATCCAGCTCTTAAAGAAGACTGTGGAGACGGAGGCCTCACAGGTGACCTGTCTCTCTCTGTCTGTCACACACATCTCACTGTCTCTTGATCACCTGTCTCTCCCCCATCAGGGTCTGAAGGACCTGAAGAAGGAGAAAGTCCTGATGAGGAGGAAGTCCGAGCTTCCTCAGGACGTCTACACCATCAAAGCCCTGGAGGCTCACAAGCGGGCCGAGGAGTACCTGACAGCCAATCGGGAGGCCCTCTGACGGGGGGAGGCGGTTCCTTCTAAGCCGGACTCTCTGATTGGATGTAGAAGCTGAACCCTGGTTGTCGCTAACAAGTAGGACATGTGACGATGACATCACCTCCCACACCTGCATCTGTATTCATCCATCTGACCTGAACGCAGCCTCGTGCACTCAGAGAGCCGAGGTTCTCGAGGGCATCACCGACGGGCTTTTCCCTCTCCAGAACCGCACGAGGCTGTGAAGGAGATTTCTCCTGAGGTTCCTCAGTTCTCCTCGTGTAAGAAATGGATCCACGTTAAAAAAAACATTTCACTATTTGATGAATTGTACATTTTAACATCTAGCGACCCGGCCCGTCTGTGTGGCGTTCAGGTGACGTTTGTATTCACACCATCATCTGAAGGGTCAGTACTGAGCAGTTCTCTATCAGGAGGAACCCAACGTCCTCCACCTGACCCGACTAATCAGCTGATGAGATGAGGGGAGGTGGACATCCTATCAGCATACATGGTTTTGTTGTGTCCCCCATGAGGTCAGAGGTCAAACTTGTTCAGGGCTGATGGAGAACCGTCACGTAACCAATAGGAATTTGTCTAAAGTTTTGTCCTGTCAAAATAAAAGCTGGCCACAACAAACTTTTCAATCTCCCATGATTCCTTGCTGTCTGATAAACGTCTCAGTTCCTACATTGTAATTAAATACATCTGTTCAAAGCTTCTCGTTAATGACAGACATTGAACTACAATCATTTAAAGAGCAGATGACTCGTTTATGCTTACAGGAGGCCACGCCCCAAATCAATAACCATTCCAGTGGTGGCTAAGCCCCGCCCACCTCTAAACGTGATTAAATATAAAGTGTAGCAGGTTTATCACATATTAGTAACATGTTCATCTGATGAAGCGTTTCATTTTTGATCAGCTTCAAAGACACGTTTAATATTATATATTATAAAAAATATTGCTTAACGTCACGGTGTCCTTAGAATGTCCAAAAGATAAATAAAGTGCACATGTTTGACAACCAGCTTCTGTGTCTTACTATCACATGTTGAATATTGTTTTATTCATTTTAAATATCAACATGGATTTCTGAAAGTGGCTTGAATTATTTTATAAATTGTAATTTTAGTAAAAGGCTTTTTAAAAACAAGAGTGGCTGTGTTCTCAAATATTGTAACTAAAGCAAATAAAGATAGACAAGGAAAAGAAATCAAAGATTTTATTTTTGAGAAAAGAAAGATCACTTAAATGATTCCTTGTTTTGTTTGTTCTAGTCTAACGTTAGCTAGCTTACCTTTTAATTGTTTGGAATGTCTTTTATATGTTCAGGGAGTTTGACTAAATGTTTGTCGTTACCATCGACTACACAAAGTAAATCACAACATTTCATCACGAGATGAAGAACTAAAGCTACAGTTCATCACATTAATAAAACTAAAAGTTTCAGGCTTCATTGGCTCCGGTCAGTTTGACTTTTTCATGAAAATACACCACGAACATTTACTTTTAGCGCGTAAGCTAATAAGCGTTGGAGGTTTGCTACGAAGCAACAGTTAGGTTCATTTGTGCTGTTATCATCCATCCTTTAGCTAGAGAGCTAACTATGGAAGGTTCTGGCTCCTTTTGGCCACAGATGATCCAACCTCGAGTGGTTTGTATGAAACTGATCCAAATCACAGAAATGACGAGAATACGGTACCCAGTTTCCAGATAAACAACAACGTTCAGCTTTAAGTTAAACCTGGACCTTTTTCATGTAACAAAGTAGAAGTTAGCGGTGGTGTGTTCAGGGTCAGTAGAGGCCATTGCAGTGCTGCCGTGGTGCATTCAGGGTGCGTTGAGGTTGTTCCTGCGGGGTAGGTGCAGAGCGGCGGCACTCTGCCGACTCTCCAGTGTGTTCTGCACCATGTCTTTCCACTGGTCATCGGAGATCTCATTGGCCCAGGACGGCACGGCGAGAGACGGCAGCGCAATGGCCGCCATGGTCCTCTTCACCAGCTCCACGTGGTCTGTAGGAACATTTCAAAAGTTTCCTTCATCCACATTTCACCCGTCAAGGAATCAAAGTTGTGCTTATTTTGTTACAGGTGGAGAAAGCAGAGGTGTGGACTTGAGTCATGTGACTTGGACTCGAGTCAGACTCGAGTCATGAATTTGATGACTTGAGACTCGACTCGACAAAACGTACAAAGACTTGCAACTCGACTTGGACTTTAACACCGATGACTCGTGACTTGACTTGGACTCGAGCCTTTTGACTCGAGAAGACTTGCTACTTCCCATGAAAACTGGGGGAAACATTTTCACACCACCGCGCCGCTCTGTTTATCTGCATCTGTCAAAAAAATGTGCGCCACCTGTATGCAGAGAGCGCTGCCTGCACGACATCCAATCACTGCAGTCCATGTGACCGTATCAACGAGACAGCTCGTTCATGGTTACAAACATCGGGATTTTTGAACCCGGATTCAGACTCCGATGGAAATCCTCGCCAACATTATGTCAACGTCCGTTTTAAAGTACTATAACAGTCACAGTCGATCCACCATTACCCTTCCCTTCGTAGTCTAGGTCTGTGAGGCAGCGCACCATCACCCAGGGTTCCCCGTCCCCACTATGATAAGAGGACTTGAAATGACTCGAAACTAAAATGGTACGACTTTGGACTCGACTTGAGACTTGTTGGCTTTGACTTTGGACTCGACTTGAGACTTGCTTCGTCTTTGACTCGACTTGACTCGGGACTCGAGGGCAAAGACTTGAGACTTGCTTGTGACTTGCATAACAGTGACTTGTTCCCACCTCTGGGAGAAAGTGAGGCTTCAGGAATTATTCAAATATTTCAGCATTATGACTCGTACATTCAGCTGCAGCTCTTTTTGAATGATTTAAAAGGTAATTTTCTCCATTAATTAATGGTGAGCAACAGCCTCCCAATTACCCACAATGCCAATGGTTTGATGTAGTACAAGGAGGTCTGACCTGCATCCATGGGGATGGAAGCTCGGCTCCTCAAGGCCGCCGCCCCCTCAGGGTCCTCCTCATCATCACTGTCTGTGGGCGGGGCTTCAGGGAGGTGCAGACCCATCACCTGCAGGAGAGACACAAACACAGAAGCATCATCTCAGTGACTTCTGCTGCTGATGATAATGTGAATAATAAAAGTAACAATAATAATACATTTTAACACACGATGTAATAAAGAGTGGAAGCTTTACTAAAACACTGATGTGTTATACTATGATAATAAATGCCAGTACAAACACAGCTCACCTGTATCCGCTGCTGCAGCTGCTCCGTTGAGGGGGGGGGCTCCTCCTCCCCCTCAGGTTCCTGGTTCAGGGGTTGGTAGTAATATCCTCCATTGTTCAACTCCTCTTCCTCCTCTTCTTCCTCTCCATCCAGCTCCATCTGGGCCCCTTCCTCCGCTCCCTCCCCCCCGCTCCACACGGGCAGCATAGCTCCGTCGGCTGGGCGCTCGCCCCCCCCCAGCTCGTCCTCAGAGTTTGGTAAGACTCTCTCCGGTCCCATCGCTGAGCTCAACACTTCCATCCACGGACACACTGAGGGGCACACGGCGTGTCAACAACAACAACAACAACAAGAGCCTTATGACATTCATCAGTGTGTAGGAACCAGTCAGTGAGCCCCCCCTGGATGAGACTAGAACACTAGTCCTCCTTTAGCTCGTTGCAGGAGGCCGAAGGTCACGTGACCGTGGTGGAGTTCCTTTATGGCCAAACGTGAAGTCATGTGACCAACGTGGAAGAATGTCAAGTGTTTGGAAACACTGCTCGTTGTTATCTGGTTCAAGATTTAATATTTTATGTATTGATAATATTGA
Organism: Pungitius pungitius; assembly: GCF_949316345.1. Taxonomy (NCBI): domain Eukaryota; kingdom Metazoa; phylum Chordata; class Actinopteri; order Perciformes; family Gasterosteidae; genus Pungitius; species Pungitius pungitius. Next base: position 287,681 of record NC_084912.1, on the reverse strand, counting down.
CTTTACAGGTTTTCTGAAGAAGCCTCTGGTATTTTCTAAAACACGTGAATGAATATGAATTAATTGTTCAACTAATTCTGTATAGAAATTAGAAAAATAAACAATGTACTCCTAAAAGTGGACGTTATTATTTAAATATATACATATTCTATTGGTTCTGTATGTATTATTATTCATGTATTTTGTGTAAAGAGTTCTAAAATAAAGGAATCATATGAAACATAAAGTGGATGTCCGGACACCGGGAGAAGCTAACAGCTAACGAAGCTACCTAGCTTCAGCCTCCCCTCCGATTATTTCCCTCTTCTTCTGCTCTATGTTTTATGACGTAGAAGAATTCTTTGCGGGGGGGAATTGAGCTTCTTACCTGTCCGTCTGTTTCTGTCTGTCGACCTGCCCGTTTGATAAGAGCGTCAGGTAGCTGGTAGTAGCCGTTAGCCGTTAGCCGCTGCTAGCTGCAGCTGCTGCTGCTCGGGACATTTCCGGAGACGTCACTAGGCAGCAACACCATAGATATATATATATATATACAATTATGTTATGTTCTAAAATAGAATTATGTTCTAAAATACGTACAAGATTTCCCTTTTCAATACATCAAGAAATGCTGCATGTTGAAATCCCCACCCTGCACAGAGATGTATTCATGACACTGCATACTTGTAATACTTATAATAATTGTAATAAAAACAGTCTTTCTTACAAAAATGACATTAAACAGTACAGTACAATATAATATAGTATGTTATAACTACATCTCTGACGTTTACGACAAACCAAACCGGTGGAAATTGAGCATGTTATTATTATTTAAAGTACATGTTCCACTACCAACCCAATGTGATGGGGGACCGAGCTGACTGTAGCAAGATGGCCGCCATATGAGGACGTTCTATGCTCCGACACTAACCTTTATATATATCGCAGAAAACATGTTTGAATGAAGAACTTTATTGACAACATAAACATCACAATTCAGTCAAATATAATTAAATTCACTGGATGATTAAGATAATAATAATAATAATGAAATAATAATAATAAATGTTAACATAGTGCAAGAAAAATGGCAGTTCAGTTTACAAATTTATAATTTAGATCTAAAATATAAAATAGAAGCCTGTAGGCTAGGGGGATTTAATATAAAAAAAATAAAATAAAAAGTTGCAAGTGCACTGGGGAAAGATGGTCCGATGGTCCCAGTGTGAAAGGCAGTGACCGGTGGAGAAAGGGACCCGGGCTCTGTTAATGAACCACTGCCGACAGGAAGAAACTGTGTGCAGGCAGATCTCATCCTGCTGGACTAAATAAATTAACCAAATGTCACAGTCAATCATGTTTTGTTTCTTTCTTCAAAAAAGTGTTAAAGTTGAAAGGGAAAATAAATATATTAATCTTATATATAAAGTGTAAAACAAACATTCAAGATCAGATCAATTCCTGGGTGGATTAAAACAGGGCTGAGTGGGTTGTGACGTCACAGCCATAGAGATCGTGTTAGTGGAGAGTTGTCACTTCCTTCAAAAAAAATATTCCAACCAAATGAGATAATAATAATATTAGTAATGAGAACAATCATCATCATATTGATGAGAACAAGAATAAGAACAATATTAACAATGACTATATATAATAATATAAAGATAAATACATGAAAATAATAACAACTGTAACAACTATAATATCACGATTACAATTAAAACAACAATAATTGATAATAAGACAAATACAATTGGTTTAATAATAATAATACACATGAATGCAAATGACATGTCATTGTCTGGGATCAATAGTCTCGTAGGTCTGTGGCTCCTCTGCTCGGTCCTGCTAAACCGGTAAGAGTGAGCCCTCCTGATGACGCGCGTATCTCTGTGTCTCATAGCAACGGTCACCTCGCGGAGCTCACCGACCAACGGACCCCTCCGCCCGCTGTCCTCCCCGCTAAGCCCCCCACCTCTCCCCCCCTCCCACACACACACACACACACCCTCCCACGCACCACACTCCCTGCACCTTGCCGCCGCCGATTGAAACCAATCAATCAATACGGGGATCGATCAACCGAGATGTCCACCGTGGTGGATCGGAACGGGCGCGTGGCCTGCGGCAGGATCAAAGCCACTGGAGCAGCGAACGATGACATCAGCGCGTGACAGTCCCGATCCTCCCCGCGTGAGCTGATCAATCATTTTATCGGGTCAGTTGATCACGTTACTGCAGCACCAATCAGAGCTTAAGCTCCTGTTTGACCAGCTGATTTGTTTCAAGTCCTGCCAATCAATACTTTCCATCTATTGGTTATTGATTAGATGAATGCATCAATGCTACTTTCTTTAAGGGATACTACTGTGATAAATTAGAGGTTGTCACCAGGGTAACTGCATAGGGTCACAGGAGGGAGCATCATGGAGGTTGTAGTTTTTACTGCTTCTTTGACCTCTCATATCCTGCCTGCATTGGGTTGGATTTTAATTGTCAAAGAATTACCATTCTAACCCATATTCACTAACCTCTATTCACTAACCTCTATTCACTAACCTCTATTCACTAACCTCTATTCACTAACCCCTATTCACTAACCTCTATTCACTAACCTCTATTCACTAACCTCTATTCCTAACCTCTATTCACTAACCTCTATTCACTAACCTCTATTCACTAACCTCTATTCACTAACCTCTATTCACTAACCTCTATTCACTAACCCATATTCACTAACCTCTATTCACTAACCTCTATTCACTAACCTCTATTCACTAACCTCTATTCACTAACCTCTATTCACTAACCTCTATTCCTAACCTCTATTCACTAACCTCTATTCCTAACCTCTATTCACTAACCTCTATTCCTAACCTCTATTCACTAACCTCTATTCACTAACCTCTATTCACTAACCTCTATTCACTAACCTCTATTCCTAACCTCTATTCACTAACCTCTATTCCTAACCTCTATTCACTAACCTCTATTCACTAACCTCTATTCACTAACCTCTATTCACTAACCTCTATTCACTAACCTCTATTCACTAACCTCTATTCCTAACCTCTATTCACTAACCTCTATTCCTAACCTCTATTCACTAACCTCTATTCCTAACCTCTATTCACTAACCTCTATTCACTAACCTCTATTCACTAACCTCTATTCACTAACCTCTATTCCTAACCTCTATTCACTAACCTCTATTCCTAACCTCTATTCACTAACCTCTATTCACTAACCTCTATTCACTAACCTCTATTCACTAACCTCTATTCACTAACCTCTATTCCTAACCTCTATTCACTAACCTCTATTCACTAACCTCTATTCCTAACCTCTATTCACTAACCTCTATTCACTAACCTCTATTCACTAACCTCCATTCCTAACCTCTATTCACTAACCTCTATTCACTAACCTCTATTCACTAACCTCTATTCCTAACCTCTATTACTAACCTCTATTCACTAACTTTGTAGCTTAGTGAAAGTGGGGTCAGATTTCCTAGACTCCACGTTGTTCTTTTCTAACTCCTCATGAACCATCGTTTCTTTGAGTCTGTGACATTTTCCCCAGAGGTCAAGCAATAGAGGTTGAGAATAGACGTTAAGCGGTCATTTTCTTGACTAATCGAATCCAGCCTCTAAAGAACTAAAGTGTAACTAATAGACAGGAAGTGATGTAAAGTCTTGGGAGCCCTGCTCCTCACCAGTAGGGGTCAGGCTTCTCTCTGACTAGCTCCCCCTGCCTCCTTCTCCCAATGCTCCCAGTCCCGTCCCGGCATGCTACCGGCCTCCATCCAGATCACCGGCGAGCTGCTGTCGGCGGCCGAGGTGCGGGACATCTGTGAGAGCCTGAAGGAGGACGGCTTGCGGCTGCTCTCCGTCCGCGGCTGCCAGCTCTCTGACAGGGACTTTGGGCGCGTGTGCCGAGGCGTCGCCGAGTCGCCCTGCCTCGCCCAGCTCAACCTCAACCTGGGGGTCGTCTCTGGCCTCAGCCGGACGAGACACCTGGCCGACGCCCTGAGGACCAACCGCTCCCTCCAGACCCTGTTGTGAGTGCAGCTGTAGACCTGTAAACACCAGACCCCCTCCCAACACCAGACCACCTCCAAACACCAGACCCCCTCCCAACACCAGACCACCTCCAAACACCAGACCCCCTCCCAACACCAGACCCCCTCCAAACACCAGACCCCCTCCCAACACCAGACCCCCTCCCAACACCAGACCACCTCCAAACACCAGACCCCCTCCCAACACCAGACCCCCTCCCAACACCAGACCTCCTCCAAACACCAGACCCCCTCCCAACACCAGACCTCCTCCAAATACCAGACCACCTCCCAACACCAGACCACCTCCAAACACGAAACCACCTCTAAACATGAGACCCCCTCCCAACACCAGACCCCCTCCAAATACCAGACCACCTCCCAACACCAGACCACCTCTAAACATGAGACCCCCTCCCAACACCAGACCACCTCCCAACACGAAACCACCTCTAAACATGAGACCCCCTCCCAACACGAGAGCAGTAGTAATGGTTGAGGGTTAATGTCATGCTCACTGTGAGGGTCAAAGTGTGCATTCCTCCACACCATTTTCCTGGCTGAAGTTCCTTGTTAGAGGTGTCCTTCTGAATCAACGACACAAACTTCTCTCATGTGTATTAAAGGTTCTTGTTACACCAGAAGCTGATGGTGGTTAAACCGCTCTCTTTACTGGTTACCAGTGGCTGCAAACATCCATATTCTCACGTAGCATGCTGTGAATGGATGGGGTCCAGTCTCCATCCAGGACCTGGTGAAACCCTCCATCCCAACATCAAGCTGCTTGTTCCTCACTGAGAGCAAAACACTGGACTAGATCTCCACTCTTTGCTGTCCTGCTCCTAGATGGTGGAAGGAGCTCTGTGATGACATCAGGACCACAGAGAGCCTTCACATCTTCACACTAAACACTAACACACTGTAGACCTTAAACTGGACTTATCCATTATAAGTCCAGTTATCTATAACTAGTTGTACATCGGCTTATTTGATGAAATTTCACTTTGTTGTTTCTTGTTCTTCTGAGTTTGTTTCCTTATGGTTGAAATGCTCTTATTGTCACATGACTACACGGCAAAGCCCACTAAGACAAATTTGTAATTTGCAATTTTGGGCAAAATAGTTTTATTGGATTTAATTGTCCCCGCCCCCTCCAGTCTCCATGGCAGCCCACTGATGGACGCCGGGCTGGTGACCCTGAACGTGGCCTTATCCAGCCACCCAACGCTGGTCTGTCTGGACCTGGGAGACTGCATGCTGGGAGACGAGGCGCTGGCTCTGATCTGTGGGATGCTGCCTCCGGACGGGGCCAAGTCAGGTAATACACACATTAATATACATCAATATATTCTTAGTACACCTGAGAATGTACACACATAAACACATATGAACATAAACATACCATAAATATATAATAACACACTTGAGAAACAACATCAATATACATCAAAGAATGTTCACATTGAACAAGGAGGTTTCTCTAGCTTGTAAAGGTGTACGGCCAATAAACAGAGTTTTTAAGTTTCACTTATTGCAGCATCAAATTACCTGAGTTCTGTATTACCTGATGTTCCTACGCTGACCAATGAGATGAGGACACTCTAATGGAAGAACACGAAGAAGACATTTATATTAATGAACGTATAAAAAAGTTCTTTTCAGTGTAGAGAAACTGTATGTCATGCAAATATAGCCAGACGTAAAGTTGATGTTCTTGTGACAGTGTGTTGTGTGTCTGTAGGTTTGAGGGAACTCACTCTCAGCGCCAACCCAGGAATCAGCTCCAAGGCCTGGGCTCGACTCGCCATCGCTGTGGCTCACAGCTCCCAACTGAGGGTCCTGAACCTGGACTACAACTCACTGGGTAACTACACACTGCTGCACACTACACTAAACAGTATTCAATTCAATTCATCTTATGTTGTACACACAGAAATTACAAGTTCAGGGGGCTTTACACTCTGTACACATGCAACATGGTCTGACCTTTGACCCTCACAGAAAAAACTCCCCCAAAAATGAAAAAAGGAAAAAAACTTTAGGGACAACGGCAGAGAAAGAGAATGCTAAAGATGTTGTGTGTACAGAATAAACTCAATTCATAGGACATGTTATGAAACATTGCGAGCAGTAAGCCAGGTGTAAGGCAGTACACTGCAGGAACAACCTCCATCAGGTAGAACCTCCATCAGATGGAACCACCATCAGACCCGTCTTTGTGTCTTTGTCCCTTGTGTGTACAAATGAGGCCTTTTAAGGGCTAAATTAAGGTGAGTATTAATATCATCAGCAGAGAGGGTGATTGGCTGCAATCTGCCGTCTCTCCAGAACTTGTTCGCTTCCAGGACTCTGAAGCAGCCAGAAAGATTGTAGCCGACCCCCCCCACCCTGGACATGAACTGTTTGTGCCCCTTCCATCCAGCAGGAGGCTGAGGTCCATCAGGACTAAGACCTCCAGCCACACCAACAGTTCCTTCCCTTCGGCAGTCGGGCTCATCAACAGAACCCGGGTCCCCCCTGACTGACTCTCACTCTCTACATGTACATTCACTCTGTCACTTTCACTTGTCACTTTCTTTGGGCAGATGCACTATTTTCATTTCTATTTTTAACTTAACTAACCCATAGCATTATATTCTATAATCTTATTCGTGCACTATGTTGTCTGACTGTCGTACTGTCTGCTTTGTGTCTGACATATTATGGCAATAAATGTTTCCTGGTTCCTGATGTCGGCCCCTCTGGTCCCGGGTAAACATGGAACTGTGGTTTCTCAGGATGTGGCTACCAATCACCAGACTTGTTTCTCAGCCGGTGTGTCGGGGTTTGAAACGTGACGTGGTAGGTGGTGAACCGCGTGCTTCCACCTATGCTCGACTATGTGTGGCTCCGGACCGTCACCCGGTCTCCTGGCCGCTCTGGAGGACGGATACTAGGAGCTAACGTCTGTGTGGACCGCACCGACTACTCACCACACTCTGAATATTAAAGAAAACACAACACTTATGTTCTGGTTCTGGATCCAGGTGATCGGATAGCAGGAATGCTGGCGGTTGCCGTGGCGTCCAGCAGAAGCCTGGAGGTGCTGGACCTGGAAGGAACCGGACTGACCAACCAATCAGCACAGGTCGATCAATCACACTCATCATCAGTGTCCTTATCACTGATGTGATCAGTGACATCATCTGGGAAATGATCAGTGCTGGTCATGTGACAGAAGGGCGATGGTGGCGCATGGAGTAGCGTGATGCGCTGGGAGCTGCAAGGTTGGTGGTTTGAATCCTGGCTGCTCCATATGCCATGTCGACGTGTCCCTGAGCAGGACACCTGACCCCTAATTGCTCCCCAAGCGAAATGTAAGCTATGGGTTATAATGCAAAGTAAGTCGCTTTGGATAAAAAGTATCAGTTAAATGACATGTAATGAATTAACTGTGAGCGTTAAACCCTGTGACATCACAGCTGGCAGTGGCCTGAAGACCTGAAACTCTGAAGCTGTGATCTTCTTGTTGTTTGTGACAGGTTTTCCTGGACATGGTGGAGAACTACCCCACCTGTCTGAAGGTTCTGCTCCTGGGGGAGAACGACATCAGTCCGGAGCTGCAGCAGCAGATCTGTGACTTGCTGTCTGAGGGCGAGGACGATGACAACAGAGAATCTACGGCCACAGAGCGAGGACCCGCATCCAGCTGCGCCCTGCCGCCAATCAGAGACAAGTACCAGCCAATCAGAGACAAGTACCAGCCCCTCAGCTGGCTCCCCCACAGCAGTAAGGGCTGAGTGCACCCCCTCATACTGGTCCCCCAGAACACTGCTAGGCTACTCCTCTTTATCATGCAGGTTCTCTTGATACAAAGTACTGTACTGTACTGTTGTACTGGTTTAGTTTAACATACTGGTTGTAGGGATACAAAGTAGCATACTGGTTATACTGGTGTACTTTAGTATACTGGTCCTCCTGCAGTACCAATTCCAGCTATTACCAATAGTATTAGTTGTTTGGTTTTAACCTAGTGGTTCTGTCCTTGTTGGCCTGGCATGAGCTGGTCTTTTTCAGTTGACCCGGTTTTAGGTGATATATATATATATATACAATTTATATAGATTAATATTAATAGTTGGACATTTTAAAGCCGATTCTGATTTTCCTGATCAGTTATTGCATGGATTTTTCTTTGGATTGTGTTAATGACCCTAAATTATGTTAATACATCTTTACTAATTATCCAAAGCTGACTGACATCTTATGTGTCTTTCATTTACTCAAAAAGTGAAGCTCTAGTGGTCGTAAACTCTAAATCTGTGTCCTTTACAGACTCCGCCCCCCAGATGGTCTTGCTGACATCAGGTCTAGGGGAGAGCTTATTGGCTGAGACCGAAATGTGACACCACCCCCCCACCTCACGCTTCCTGTCAGACGGCCTTTTTCTTAATCCAGATTTTTTGGTATGAATGCTTCAGCATTGTTTCTCCTCCCTGCGCCTCTTGTCCTCTTGTCCAATCACATGGTCCGATGTCGCACCTGTACATAGAGACTAGAACAGAGCGGCACAGAACCTCAGCACACACTTACAGCCATGTGTTTGTAATGATGTCCCCTTATTAAACTTTGTACAGCTTCGTATGAACCCTCGGCTCTGTTCTCTTATTCCTCAGCAAGGCTAACCGTGTTAGCTGAACTATTAATGTAATCATAAAATGAAGTTGTATAAAAATTAGGGCTGTCAAAAATAGCGCGTTAACGGCGTTAATTAGCTGTTTGTTGTTAATTACGTCAATTTTTTTGACGCATTTCACGCATGCGCAGTGTGACAAATTATTCAGGTCCGGAAAAAACCTCTTCTTCTAGGGAATGCACTTCATCCTATACAACACATTACTGCCACCTGCAGGCATACGTCAGGCCGTCAGGTTCAGCAAGTCGTTTGCGCCAGAGACCCTAACCCCCCCCCCCCCCTCCCCCCGGTTCTCGCGCAGCGGAACAGAGAAGAAGAAAAGCTCCGCCCAGCAGAGCTTTGCTAAGAAAAATAAATAAAGAGCAGCGCTGAGATAGAGGAAAGACCATCGGAGAGACCCGTAATACTGTTCTGAAACATGCGGAGGAAGAGAAGCCAATGCGATGTAATTCCTCCCAGGTATGGGGATATTTCACACTGAAATGGGGGGTGCTGGCGGATTTCTTTGCAGCGCCAGTTGTTCTAATCGCTGCGCTTGACTTCAAGGTGTAACCTTTATTATTGTTCGGTCTGAAACGGCGCGCCCAGTGACGGGTGGTGCAGCAATATTGTTGTTCGGGTGGAAATCGGGAGAAAGGTCGGTCCGGGAGATTTTCGGGAGGGGCTTTGAAACATCGGGAGGGTTGACATGTCTGGTCATGTCTGGTCATCGCAGGAGCACAAACTCACAGCAGAGTGGGATAAACTGCAGAGGCTCGAGACCCTTCTAGAGCCATGCAGGGAAATCAGTCTAACTTATCAAATAACATTGATTTGATTATTTTCTGGAATGAATTAAAAATCAAATATCAATAACATGTATTTATGTAAAAAAAAAAAATTATGATAATAATAATGATAATTATGTATCTGTGTCCTGTTATTTATCTTTATTATGCATTTCAGAAAGAAAAAATTGTTAGGATTCAGGTGATTAATCATGATTAATCCACTGAAAATTCTGATTAATTTGATTAAAATTTTTAATCATTTGACAGCCCTAATAAAAATGTTTTAACTATCAAGCTAATTAGCCAACTCTGAAGATTCTGTGCTTGGACCGATTTTATTTACCTCATTTACACTCTTTTAGGCGATGTCATCAGAAAACACTGCATAAAGACAATACTCAATCTGTCAATCAAGCCCAAAAATATGGCGTCAGATCAGTCTGGATAATTGAAAATGCACACAGAAGGATTTACAAATACATTTCAATGCACATATCAATAAATGATGGTTCATTTGTGGATGTGGATGGATTGGAGGGAGGACTATAATCTCTTTTGTAAAATAGTGTCTCGTAGAAGGTGGAGGGAGGAGGAGCCTGGGAGGTCAAGGAGGCTTGAAAAGATGGAGCAGAGTTTTCGGGAGTTAGAGAATGAGGATTGATTTCTGTTTGGTACAATGAGCTTTTCACTGGAGAAAGAAGAGATTGATAAGCGAGCCGTCATCACGTCATTCCTTTCTGCTGCTCGCATAGTGGCTCTCACTGAGTCCACCACGGGGCCGGGGACAACTGGAGGACCTGTTGTGATGTCACAGGACAGATGGAATCCAGACGGGGGGAAGTAGAGTTAAGATGCATGAGAGAGAAGGAGTCCGTTGAAGGGAGGGTTGATAGGACAGAGCGGGCCAGAGAGGGAGCGAATGTGACCAAGGACAGGTACAGAGTCAGGTGATGTGGCACGGTAGCTGGACAGTAAGAGACCACCAGGGGGAGACATGGAGTGGAGTTACTTTGAGGTTTGATGTAGAGCAGTTTCTGGTGAAATATTAAAATGATCAAATATTTCATGGTGTTTCATGTATCATACATAAAAATACATGTATGTACAGAAGACGTCGTCATTGTAGTCACTTGTGTTGCACAATGTTTCTTTTCAGTGCAGAACATCACACTAAATGACACCAACACAGGAGAGACAGGTACACAACCACAACACAACCCAACACTGAGACATGTTGACATACACAGTCCTGTATGTCATGAATTTACCAATATATAATTATGATACACAGTATTAGTATCAAAATATCCTTAAAGTACCAAAAGTACTCACAATGCAGAACGATATATATTATAGATATGTTCAGCATTCTAACAGTGGAGCTCATAACTCATCCATCCATCCATCTTCAAACCGCTTATCCTGCACTCAGGGTCGTGGGGGGGGGGGGGGGGAGCTGGAGTCTATCTCAGCTAACTTTGGGCGAGAGACAGGGTTCACCTTGGATCGGTCGCCAGCCAATCGCAGGGCAACACAGAGACAAACAACCATTCACACTCACATCCACACACCTACAGGCAATTTAGACTTCCCAATCAACCGGATCCCCAGAGCAGGTCTTTGGACTGTTGGAGGAAGCCGGAGAACCAGAGAGAACCCACGCAGACACGGGGAGAACATGCAGACTCCACACAGGAAGGCCACTGGGTGGAGTTGCACCCAGGACCTTCTTGCTGTGAGGCCAACCACCACACCACCGTGCTGCCCCTCTCAATAATAACTCAATAATATTTAATAAAACATAAACATTTCTGAGTTGATTAATAATCTGATGTATTACAGTAAAAAGTAATTTATGTAACTCTAAGGCAAAGTACAGTAAAAGTAAAACAGATACCTCTGAGATGTGGACGAGGTGAAGTATGGGAGAACTTGTAAATACCTAATTCGTAAGTCCTGGTACCTCAGATTTGTACAGTAATTACAGTGCATGATCATATGTTTAAATAAATAAGAACAAGTAGAACAGGAAGTATAATCCGAATAAGACCTGCTATCTTCCTGTAAGGTCCATATACTGTATATATATATATATGGAATATATGTATATGTCAATATCTGATGTATTACAGTAAAAAGTAATTTATGTAACTCTAAGGCAAAGTACAGTAAAAGTAAAACAGATACCTCTGAGATGTGGACGAGGTGAAGTATGGGAGAACTTGTAAATACCTAATTCGTAAGTCCTGGTACCTCAGATTTGTACAGTAATTACAGTGCATGATCATATGTTTAAATAAATAAGAACAAGTAGAACAGGAAGTATAATCCGAATAAGACCTGCTATCTTCCTGTAAGGTCCATATACTGTATATATATATATGGAATATATGTATATGTCAATATCAATATCAAAATACATATATATTTACAGTTCGTAACTCTCGTCCTTATCTTTGTTTTTGTCACTCTAAAGATGGAGATCTTTCACCACTGATCAACGTCCTCGGGTGATGTCACTTGAGTCAAAGTAACCGCTCTCAGCGCACTGCAACCTATAAGAGCGTTCAGCTTCTTATTCTCTGGTACAGCTACATTCAGGAAGCTGATGTGACAGTTGGACTCGTCCTGCGGCGCTTGGCGCTATGATAACAATGATGATGATGTCAGCGGGCAGCAGGGGGCGCTGCCACAGGCCCTGCAGTGACTGTGCAGCACGAGGGCGGCGGTCAACACAATCACGGCCAGCGTCACGCCAGCCAACACCAGCAGGACGATGAGCTGGATATCTGACAGGCCGGCGGCACTGCGCTCGTTCACCGTCACCCTAAAGGGCCTGTCGCCATGACGACTGCCGTTCCTGCCGGTCCTCTCGTCATGATCCCTGACGGTCAGGCGAGGTAGAGCCCCGTCTGCCCCCCCTTCCCTCCCTAGCACGGTCCCAGGCTCTAGGCTCCCCGGCCCACTCTCGCATGTGGCTCCGGTGTAACCGGGCCGGCAGACGCATTGGAAGCCCCCGGCGCGGTCCAGGCATCGGCCGGCGTGGAGGCAGGGCCGGCTGGCGCAGTCGTCCAGGTTGACAGTGCAAAAGCGTCCGGTGAAGCCGGCGGGACAGATGCACGAGAAGTGGTTGATGCCGTCCGAGCAGGTGGCACCGTTTGCACACGGTCTCATCAGGCAGTCGTCCACGTCGGTTTCACAGCGCCGACCCGTGAAGCCGGCTAGGCAGCGGCACGACAGGTCCTCTGCGAAGCCGTCGCCGTCCTCACAGAGGCCGCCATTTTTACACGGAGACCTGGAGACAAAACATATTAATATTATTTCAATATTAGTGCCTGCTATCTACAACGGAGCAGCTGCTATCTACAATGTAACATAGCTTGTAGCGACCATCTGACTAGGTGTGAGCTGGCTATCTATGATCAAAAAGTTCTAGACTTAAAGTGTTGTTCTAACTTAGTAATATATAATAATAGTTAAGCTTTGTCCTAAAAAAAGACAGTACCCATCTCATCCTCTAAGACACAAAATCATCTAAAGCAGGATCCTCAGAGACTTTACTCAGATCAACTTGTTTACATTCCCTCAAAGAACAAAGAACCTGCACAGACCTCCTCAGGTGACAAGGCCCGGTCTTCAGTTGGCAGTGTCGGCCGTGGAACCCGTCGGCACAAACACAGGCGTAGTCGCCGCTGTCCTCCAATACGCAGGCCCCTCCGTTCTGACAGGGCGACTTCTCCAAGCACACCGTCAGGTCTGAAAGATGTCAGACCGGGTCAGACCATGTCAGACAATAGAACCAAAATGAGGGAGGGAGGTACCAGACCTTTATCGCAGAAACGCCCCCCCCAGCCTGGCTCACAGCCACACTGCCAGGGCTGCTGACAGGAACCGTGGAGACAGCCGGGCGTCGGTACGCAGCGGTCACAACGCTCGCCGTCCCAGCCAGGGTCGCACCTGGAGACACAAAGCGTTTGTCACTAAAACATCATTCTGCAGGTTCCGAATGTTGGAGTCTCGCACCAGTAGGATGAAAACACAGATACCGACTCTCTACTCTACGATCAGGGCTCCATCTGAACAACCACAGTCCACTAAGCTACTGCTGAAGCCCTACAAAGGAGGAAATGACTCTACTTCTGTGTAGAGACCAGCAGGGGGCGACTTCTCTGCTCCCATAGACGTCTATGAGGAAATGACTCTACTTCTGTGTAGTGACCAGCAGGGGGCGACTCCTCTGCTCCCATAGACGTCTATGAGGAAATTACTCTACCTCTGTGTAGTGACCAGCAGGGGGCGACTCCTTTGCTCCCATAGACGTCTATGAGGAAATTACTCTACCTCTGTGTAGTGACCAGCAGGGGGCGACTCCTTTGCTCCCATAGACGTCTATGAGGAAATTACTCTACCTCTGTGTAGTGACCAGCAGGGGGCGACTCCTTTGCTCCCATAGACGTCTATGAGGAAATGACTCTACTTCTGTGTAGTGACCAGCAGGGGGCGACTCCTTTGCTCCCATAGACGTCTATGAGGAAATTACTCTACCTCTGTGTAGTGACCAGCAGGGGGCGACTCCTTTGCTCCCATAGACGTCTATGAGGAAATTACTCTACCTCTGTGTAGTGACCAGCAGGGGGCGACTCCTTTGCTCCCATAGACGTCTATGAGGAAATTACTCTACCTCTGTGTAGTGACCAGCCGGGGGCGACTCCTTTGCTCCCATAGACGTCTATGAGGAAATGACTCTACTTCTGTGTAGTGACCAGCAGGGGGCGACTCCTTTGCTCCCATAGACGTCTATGAGGAAATGACTCTACTTCTGTGTAGTGACCAGCAGGGGGCGACTCCTCTGCTCCCATAGACGTCTATGAGGAAATGACTCTACTTCTGTGTAGTGACCAGCAGGGGGCGACTCCTCTGCTCCCATAGACGTCTATGAGGAAATGACTCTACTTCTGTGTAGTGACCAGCAGGGGGCGACTCCTCTGCTCCCATAGACGTCTATGAGGAAATGACTCTACTTCTCTGTACTGACCAGCAGGGGGCGACTCCTCTGCTCCCATAGACGTCTATGAGGAAATTACTCTACTTCTGTGTAGTGACCAGCAGGGGGCGACTCCTCTGCTCCCATAGACGTCTATGAGGAAATGACTCTACTTCTGTGTAGTGACCAGCAGGGGGCGACTCCTCTGCTCCCATAGACGTCTATGAGGAAATGACTACTTCTGTGTAGTGACCAGCAGGGGGCGACTCCTCTGCTCCCATAGACGTCTATGAGGAAATGACTCTACTTCTCTCTTGATTTATTCCCTCAGTAAACATTGTAAACATGAGTTTATGGTCTCAGTCTCTAGTTTAAAGTCTTCTTCAATGCAGCATGATGTTCATTTAGTAAATGATGGTTCACAATGATGGTCAAACAGACCATAAAGCAGGGGAGGCTTTAGGGCGGGGCTACACAATGAAGCAGTTTAGGGGGGCGGGTGATCAATCGTTCAGTCAACAATCAGTGGATCAATGGTCCACTGATTGACTGATCGATTGATCACCCGCCTTGAAGTTGGTCTGAAGTTGTGATCGAGCAGTGGAGCATGTCACCTGCAGGCTCCGGACTCGTCACAACGGCTATTGGTGATGTTACAGCTGCAGCCACTTCCTGCAAAGAGAAATACAAGGGCAGACTTTGATTGGCAAATATTGATTGATAATATATTTTATTATACTTTTATTTTTATCTTATTTCTGCACTACGTTGTCATTATTGTACTGTCTACCGTCATGCACCAACCGCCAAGTCAAATTCCATCTATGTCTAACATATGATGGCAATAAACGTTTCCTGATTCCTGGTTCAGTGTGAGGAGTTTCATAATAAAAACATCCTAACAAGCTATCAGAGCTAGACGGGAGACTGTCATGTGACTATCCCTACAGTATATAGTATATGTGTATGTAAATAACAAAAATCAGCAGGCAAAAAAAATCAGGTGGCGGCACGGATCTCTGCATGTCTGACTGACATCTCCCAGTGGATGTCCGCTCATCACCTGAAGATCAACCCCGACAAGACCGAACTACTTTTCTTCCCTGGAAAAACCTCTCCACTCAGGACCTGACTGTTAACTTTGGCGACTCCGTGTTAACGCCCACTCTGACTGCTTGGAACCTCGGCGTGACACTTGACTCTCCCTGACTGCCAACATCACAGCGACATCACGATCCTGTAGATACACGCTCTACAACATCAGGAGAATACGACCCCTTCTCACTCAGAAGGCGGCACAGGTACTGATTCAGGCTCTTGTCATCTCCCGCCTTGACTACTGCAACTCTCTGCTGGCAGGTCTCCCTGCTGCCGCCATACGACCACTGCAGCTCATCCAGAATGCAGCAGCTCGACTGGTCTTCAACCTTCCGAAATACTCCCACACCACTTCTCCGTTCTCTTCACTGGTTACCAGTGGCTGCCCGCATCCAGTTCAAAACATTGCTACTGACGTACCATGCTGTGAATGGATCGGGACCAGTCTACATCCGGGACATGGTTAAACCCTACACCCCAACCCGCACACTCCGATCTGCATCTGTCAAGCGGCTTGTTCCTCCCTCACTGAGAGAAAAGCACTCGGCGAGATCGCGACTCTTTGCTGTCCTGGCTCCCAGATGGTGGAATGAGCTCTCCGATGACATCGGGTCTGCAGAGAGCCTCTACATCTTCCGTCGAAAACTCAAGACACACCTCTTTAGACTCTACCTTGAATAAAACACTAGCAAACCGTAGCACTAACAAATGATAGCACTTAAATTGTACTTATAATGGCACTTTTCTATAACATGTTTTGAAACTGCTTATTTGATGAAAATTGTACTTTCTTGTTACTTGTTCTTCTGAGTTTGAGTCTCTATGTGGAAATGCACTTATTGTACGTCGCTTTGGATAAGTGTCAGCTAAATGACATGTAATGTAATGTAAAAAAGCACCTTTCTTTAATATGATATCAGTGGCATTAAATATTATGATTGTTATTGATCGATTCCTTATTAATAATACATTAATTGACTGTACCAGTACTTATACTTGACTTTCATTTTGTGAACCAAATCATGATTATTCTTATATAATATTTATTATCACAGCTATTATCCTTATTAACAATGCTGATAATAATAATCTCTGTCCTTAAATCTTAACAGGATGAGGTGTGACCTTACCTTGACCTCTGCAGGGCCCGACGAGGAGGATAAAGACACAGCAGCTCGGCAGGAAGAACGACGCTCTGACTGGAGACATGTTGGAGACCTGGAGGACCAAGAGACAGACGTGTTGTTGGAGACTGACCTGGGGTCAGTGGGGCAGCGCTCTGTGAACAGACTCCTGAAAGCAGAGACGCCTCAAGCTCAAAGGTCTGAAACAGCAGCTGATCCTGGATCAGCTGCTCACACATAACTCCCGACATCACAGACCAGCAGCTGGATCAGACAGGACAGGAAGTCAGATAGATCAGACTTTAGATTTGTCCAGGTAGTATACAGAGTACCTGAGCAGGTAGAGAACAGAGTACCCGAGCAGGTAGAGAACGGAGTACCCGAGCAGGTAGTGAACAGAGTACCTGAGCAGGTAGAGAACAGAGTACCTGAGCACGTAGTGAACCAAGTACCTGAGCAGGTAGTGAACAGAGTACCTAAGCACGTAGTGAACAGAGTACCTGAGCAGGTAGAGAACAGAGTACCTGAGCACGTAGTGAACCAAGTACCTGAGCAGGTAGTGAACAGAGTACCTGAGCAGGTAGAGAACAGAGTACCTGAGCACGTAGTGAACCAAGTACCTGAGCAGGTAGTGAACAGAGTACCTAAGCACGTAGTGAACAGAGTACCTGAGCAGGTAGAGAACAGAGTACCTGAGCAGGTAGAGAACAGAGTACCCGAGCAGGTAGTGAACAGAGTACCTGAGCACTTAGTGAACAGAGTACCTGAGCAGGTAGTGAACACAGTACCTGAGCACGTAGTGAACAGAGTACCTGAGCACTTAGTGAACAGAGTACCTGAGCAGGTAGAGAACAGAGTACCTGAGCAGGTAGTGAACAGAGTACCTGAGCAGGTAGAGAACACAGTACCTGAGCAGGTAGTATACAGAGTACCTGAGCAGGTAGTGAACAGAGTACCTGAGCAGGTAGAGAACACAGTACCTGAGCAGGTAGAGAACACAGTACCTGAGCAGGTAGAGAACACAGTACCTGAGCAGGTAGTATACAGAGTACCTGAGCAGGTAGAGTGTATTGATGAAATGCAGAGGAATAAACATTGAGGAACATGAAGCATCATGTGACTAAAACCGTCATCCCATCTACACATGGAGTATATACTTCTTCCTCTTCTAATAATAATAATCAGCTGACACTAACAATCAGACACATGGTCTGAGTGCTAAGCTAAACGCACACGAGGACCACAGGATGTCACTCATGTGATGTCCTTCCAGCTTCCTGTTCCTACCTGCTGCTTACTGTTTGTTGTTGTTGTTGTTGTTGTTCTGCTGGTTCGCAATCTTTAGACCTCCTGGTTGGTCCTCACAGATCTTTTGATGTGTGTGCCTGTTTCTTCTTCTCCTTCGTCCTCTTGCTTCTATCTCCAGTCGGCTCAGCCTGTTGCTGTAGCGACTGACCTCGGGGCGCGCTGCCCACACACTCGACTGGCAGGCGGCTGCAAATAACGAGCAGGATCATTTTTCTGGAGATTACAGTCAGGAACACAAGACAGGAACTGACATGCCTGTGTTTGTGTGTGTGTGTGTGTGTGTGTGTGAATGTGCTGTGGTATGTGAGGGAGGAAGACACTCGGTCACATACACACATTTCTTTTCTTTCAGTATGTTTGCTCGAGAAAGAAAAGAATGAACGGAGTGTGTTTGAGAATGGAAGGCAACAGGTGGCCAATCTAAAACACACACAGACACACACACGCCGACACACACACACTCTGTGTTCTCAGTAAAGGATTCTCAAACCTTTATTTTTAACAAAGTACATTTACTCAACTACATAAGTACAGGTGCTTGTACTTTCTAATTTCTGCTGTATAAATCTCAGAGGTATTTATAATACATGTTTTACAATAAGTGCATTTCAACCATAAGGATACAAACTCAGAAGAACAAAAATCAAAAAGGGGCAATTTCATCAAAATATGTTGTAAATATGTAAGTAGTAAAGCTGTAATACACCAGGAAGTGATGTCATTGCCAATGTTGTGGACATTTGATGTTTCATCATTCAGCTCCTGTGAAACTTCACCAGGGGTCAGAGGTCACCGCCAGGTCAGAACTGAGTCCTGATAGTGGATCCAACATAAGTTTGAGTTTGACTAATTTTAAATGAACATATTTGAACATATGTCTCCGTTTAAATGGACTTCCTGTCAGCTCCTTGCATTGATCAGTCGTTGTGTTTCTCTCCTCACAGGTTCACATTGTTTGTGGTTCTATTGTGACCTGGTTCTATTGTGACCTGGTTCTATTGTGACCTGCTATTCTATACTAACACTGGTACTTCATCTTAATCTTCTATGTCCATTACACCTTATAGCAGTAGCAGTCATTTCTCCATCGTTATTCTGCTTACTGATCAACATTTTAATCATTTCTGTCATATAAATATTTTACCTGATCACATGACATCACACTCTGGCCATCATGATCAAGGGATATTATAGATTATAGATTAAATATTATTTCCCTCTTCTCTCATTTTGGAGGAGCCTTTTCTTTAAAGATGTGATGGTAAACACACTGTAAAATACTATATGAAGTAATATATAAAGTACAAATACTAATACCACACTGTGAAATACTATATTATACTACGAATGCTAACACCATACTGTACAAATACTCTGTTAAAGTATGAGTACTAATACCACACGATACTATGTAAAATGTCTTCAGGTGTCCAAAGAGTCAGTAAAGGCAGCACACCTCAGTAGAAAAAAACAGATCAGGTATTTGATGAAACCTTAAGCCAAGTTTGTGCTTCTGTGTTTTCAGAGAAACGTAAGGACACACAGAGCCTCTTGGGTGTTTCGACCCATTTCTCTAAACTAGCATCAAAAGCTCACGCAGCCTGCAAGGCTGTGATTGGTCTGCTAACTACATCCTTTCAGGAGTCTCACATTTCCGGTTTCATAGCATAATTCCGCCATTATTAAAACAAAGATATTTTACGAGAGTTTGAAGAGTTTTTGTCAAAAGAAATATGACCACTGATACAAGCCGTTATTGGCGGACAATAAGGATGCGATAATGGCGTCCAATCCATGGACGCAGATCTCCACAAACGTCGGTTTTCTGATCGATTGGTGAACAAAGTTGTGGAGCAAAATACGGGACAAATATGTCTGCAGTGTCGATGCAGGGTGCAAAAAAGTCTCTCTAAACCAACGACTTCCACACACAAAGACGTCACTCTCTAGGTCGTCTTCAACAAAGAAGACGAGAGGCCCATCTTGTCTCTTTTGTATATCGATTTGATTTGCAAGCCTCCACCCGTCGTCGGGCGTAGCGCCCACCGGTCGGATCGTCAGCACCAATCCTCCCTATGAATTTAGTGGTCTGCGTTCAATTGAAGTGGCCCGGACCTGAAATGAGTTTGACACCCCTGCCTTAGAGGTTTCCTTTAGGTCCAGAAACACTGGACCCTACCTCATCCATAGTGCAATGGGAAAGCCAGAAGATGGTCGGTCCACATCTCTGTGGGTATCAAACTTGTGATGTCTGTAAATGATCTACATCCAAGCTCTCTGACTAATCCTAAGCTAACATTAGCTACCCATCTGCCGTCAGAAGACCACAGGGCACAAGATTCCAGGAGGATAAGATGAGCTGAAACACTCCTTTCAGGTCCTCAACGAAGCAAACTGACATCTACAAAAGTAAGGAATCAACAGAATCAAACAATGATGTTTCCTTTAAACGGCTCGAAGTGGCCGATCACCCAATCAGCTGGAGCGGTTGTTGTTAAAGCTGCATTTGTTAAGTGTGAAGCTGGTCTGTGTGTGTGTGTGCATGTGTGTTTGTGTGTGTTGCATTAAGCTTCCCTATCATCACATTTGTGTAAAGAGAACAAAAGAGTTGTGTAGTTCTTACCTTCATCTGACAGGTTCCTGATGCTTGAACGTCACAAACATATTTAATATTCACGCTGTGTGCTGACCTTCAATGTACACACACACACACACACACATGGAGACACACACTCTCTCTCTGTTCCTCTGCAGCTTATTTTAAAGACTGTTTGAAGCTGCAGACAGACGACCAGGAGACCCGTCCTCCCTCTTCATATAACACACACCCTCTCGGCAGGGTCTGACCCAAACACACACACACACACACACACACACTCATTTGCTGCAGTGTGTGTGCTGTGATATAGCTATAGTGTTAAATGAAATCCACCAATCAACATGAATCAACACACTGACACACTGACAGAAACACTGAGGACTCTGTCAGGTGTTAATAAGTGTTGATTGGACTTTCACGGTTAAAGTAAAATATGTGAGAGTTTGAGATTGTGTTAACTGCTGCAGGTCTGAAGCTAGAAAATGTTCCTCACTGATGAACTCATTACATTACTTGTCATTTAGCTTATTTTCTCAAAAGCGACCTACATTGCATTTTAACCCATGGCCTAAATCATGTTCTACTGTCCCCAGAAGCCTTTGTCTGAGACAAAAAGTTCTCGGAACAAAAACAAAGAAAGATTTGAGACACTAAGACAAGTCAGAGTCAAAACAACCATAAATCAAAGGGAACTAAATCACCTCTGAATCCAAACAACCATAAATCAAAGGGAACTAAATCACCTCTGAATCCAAACAACCATAAATCAAAGGGAACTAAATCACCTCTGAATCCAAACACCCTGGGAACTAAAACGCGTCTGAATCCAAACTCACAGGGAACTAAAACACATCTGAATCCAAACACCCTGGGAACTAAAACGCGTCTGAATCCAAACTCACAGGGAACTAAAACACGTCTGAATCCAAACACCCTGGGAACTAAAACGCGTCTGAATCCAAACTCACAGGGAACTAAAACACGTCTGAATCCAAACACCCTGGGAACTAAAACGCGTCTGAATCCAAACTCACAGGGAACTAAAACACGTCTGAATCCAAACACCCTGGGAACTAAAACGCGTCTGAATCCAAACTCACAGGGAACTAAAACACGTCTGAATCCAAACACCCTGGGAACTAAAACGCGTCTGAATCCAAACTCACAGGGAACTAAAACACGTCTGAATCCAAACACCCTGGGAACTAAAACACGTCTGAATCCAAACACCCAGGGAACTAAAACACGTCTGAATCCAAACACCCAGGGAACTAAAACATGTCTGAATCCAAACACCCAGGGAACTAAAACACGTCTGAATCCAAACACCCAGGGAACTAAAACATGTCTGAATCCAAACACCCAGGGAACTAAAACACGTCTGAATCCAAACACCCAGGGAACTAAAACACGTCTGAATCCAAACACCCAGGGAACTAAAACACGTCTGAATCCAAACACCCAGGGAACTAAAACATGTCTCAATCCAAACACCCAGGGAACTAAAACACGTCTGAATCCAAACACCCAGGGAACTAAAACATGTCTGAATCCAAACACCCTGGGAACTAAAAGACGTCTGAATCCAAACACCCAGGGAACTAAAACACGTCTGAATCCAAACACCCAGGGAACTAAAACACGTCTGAATCCAAACACCCGGGGAACTAAAACACGTCTGAATCCAAACACCCAGGGAACTAAAACATGTCTGAATCCAAACACCCTGGGAACTAAAACACGTCTGAATCCAAACACCCAGGGAACTAAAACACGTCTGAATCCAAACACCCAGGGAACTAAAACACGTCTGAATCCAAACACCCAGGAAACTAAAACATGTCTGAATCCAAACACCCACGGAACTAAAACACGTCTGAATCTAAACACCCAGGGAACTAAAAAACGTCTGAATCCAAACACCCAGGGAACTAAAACACGTCTGAATCTAAACACACAGGGAACTAACACAATTTCTTAATCCTAACATGTCATGTTACATGTCACGTAACATGTTCTTTACCCAGAAAGCTCTGCTGTTTAGTAGTAGGCCGTCTTCCTCAGTCTGATAATCCCAACAGATCGGTCTATCAGCTTCCAGGAGAAGTGTGTTGGCGGCGTGAGTGTTTGTATAGAAAGAATATTCTTTAAGTGTATCCGATCTAAGTTCAGATCAGTGAGCGCGGCTCTTCTCGGCAGGCTGAGACTCGTTTTCCCCTGAACAAGGTGCACCCTTTTTTGTCTTCAGGTTTGAGTGGAGAAACAGGCGGTATGCTGAGAGACCAGAGAACCACCATGATTTAGTGTGCACTACCAAGTACCAAGTATGTCTAAGTGGAAGATCAAAATACTCTTCATCCAAATCTTAAAGGGTTAAACCTAAATACAAGTTAGTTATAAAGACCTTCTTTATTCTGTTGTGAAGACATGCAGGAGACTATGTTCTTCTGCAGTCAGTCTGCTAGGTGTTCAACCACCTGAGAGACTTTAGCTTAATGGCCACTGAAGACAAAACAAAGACCAGTAGAACCGCTAGAATCCTCACAGCACGACTCATTCAGGTTAGTAAAGTGCAAACAGAACGATGAAAACAACGCATGAATTAAATCATTTTGAGAACAGTATCATAAGGCATCAATGTGCTAAATTAAAAGCTATGATAACAGTAGCATTAGTAAAGCAGTGGGAATCAAATGGAAAAAAGACAAAGCAGTAGAATAGAATAAAGATTTACAACTTAAATACAATAAAAAAAGACTCCACTAGAATTATGAAAATGTCTTTCAAATTTTCTGAATGAAAGAACATCTTAAGTGGCTTAAAGGTTTTTTTTCCACATTGAGTTATGTGTCGTCTCTGGAACCTCGAACCTCGACGATTTAATCCCTGACAGATCAAAAATATCACCTGTTGTTGTTGGAGGTGTGTGTGTGTGTGTGTGTGCGTGCGTGCGCGTGTGTGCGTGCGTGCGTGTGTGTGTGCGTGCGTGTGTGTGTGAATGCAGCTGGTTGATGTGTGGAGTTAATATGTCATAGCTCACATACTGTCACCTACGAGGGGGGGACCACAGCCGATTATACCCCCCCCCCTTCCGTCTGCCAGTTTTAGTTGGAAAATGTGTCAACCAATATGAAGCTTCATGTGACATTAAAATGTCTCATAACAAAGAAAATAACTACAGATCAATAATCAATAATCTGATCCTCCGGACCTCCACAACCAGATCCATCTGTGGGGGCTCAAAGTGAGCGCCGGGTTGCATTCAACTGGTAGGCGGTAGGGGGGTCTGTGGGACACTAGAGGTGGGGGGGGGGGGGTCTGTGGGACGCTAAGGGGGTTTGTGGGACAATAGGGGGGGTCTGTGGGACACTAGGGGGGGTCTGTGGGGGTCTGTGGGACACTAGGGGGGGGGTCTGTGGGACACTAGGGGGGGTCTGTGGGACGCTAAGGGGGTTTGTGGGACAATAGGGGGGGGTCTGTGGGGGTCTGTGGGACACTAGGGGGGGGGTCTGTGGGACACTAGGGGGGGTCTGTGGGACACTAGGGGGGGTCTGTGGGGGTCTGTGGGACACTAGTGGGGGGGTGTTGAGGAGTTGATGAGGGTCTAACCTGCTGGATGAACTGTAGCAGGAGCAGCTGAGAGATTCCTCTCTGCTCTAAACTGTCAAACCACCTGCCTCACAATGCCTCTGTGTTTATACAGGAAGAAGAATGGAGGGGGGGGTAGCCTTGACACCCCCCACCCTCCTCACCAGAGCAGCTGAGAACCCCCTCCCACCCAGGTTTAACATTCAGAGGGAGCTTGAAGGATTCAGGACTCCCTTATTTACAACTTGCTACACTTTGTCCTCCACTGTCTCCTTCTCTCCTCCACTGTCTCCTTCTCTCCTCCCTATCCGCTCCCTTCCTTTGCTAACAAAGTCTCTCTTGGTACCAAACAAGGATTCAGCGGTGTGATGGATGAACACTATGTGACCTTTGACCCTGGGGACAAACACACGTGTGCGACAGCAGTTCAAAGATAAACATAAAAATGAGGTGACATTTTATCTGCAGCAGAGATAAAAGGCTTCAGATTATTGTCACTTTGTGGCCTGCGACGGTCCACAGGCATTTTTATTAAAGCATGTTATTTAACAAACTTGTATTTGTATTTCTACTGTTTATTCTAATAATTATATATGCAATATGTTTTATTCCAATTGTCCCGTCCGTTACGCATAATCAAATCCAAACCAGCTGAGCTTCTACCTCCGTCCACATGGATCCCGTCTTCTACAACGTGGGAAAAACCATCTCCGTCACGTATCAAACAAGAACCGATTCAAACGGAGGCATTAATGGACCTAAGCGCTGCTGACGTCACTACAGCAGCTCCGTCGCCCCCCCCCAAGTCAAGAAGACGGCAGCGCCGTCCACCAACGTCACACATTTGTGGAAGTTCTCCAAACTCAATTTTAATTCCAAAAAGGTATTAATAGAAAGAAGAAGCTCTACGCCGGCCTGAGATGGACACAAGACGCCATCCTGTCTCCATGTTGTAATCCGGCTTTCACCCCTCAGTGCCTCTCACTCACGTCCACCGTCTGTCCAACAATGAAACAATGAACCTTCATCCGCTTTGTTTTAATCCAGGTGCCCGACCGATGGATCCGAAGGTCACCGGGTCGGAGCCTTGGTGCTGCTAGTTAGCCATCGCTAAAGAGCCATTTAAGAAGATGCTGTTAACAAGCATGGGGATGACCAGCTGATAACAGCAACGCAGTCAGGAAACGTGTCCAACGTGTCCAACGTGTCAGGTTGAAGGCGGTAGTAAAAGTTATCGTCACAAATGGACACTGGTATTCAGTATTTCAAGTATTTAGTTGTAATTTTAAAGGTGGCAAACAGTTTACTGTATACAGATAAATACATGAGTAGATATTTGGCATTTGGAAGAAGTAGATCTCCAGGACTCTTGAAAAGTAGCTTGTGAGCCGAAAAAGTGTGGACACCCCTGTTTTGAATGATGGAGGGAGGACGGAAGACAAGGAGGGAGGAGAAGAGGACATGAGGAGACAGAAGATACAACACTCAACAACAGAAATGTCAAAATCAATCTGACAACATTGTGCGTTTAACAAGTGAATAAATGACATGATTGTGGCTCTGAACCCATCAGAGAGACACGAGCAGCTGCTGGGACTCAAACCAGTGACATGTTCTCCATAGCTCCCATAGCTCCCATATCAGAGGACAGAGGGGGATCTGCATTGTTGTGGAGCAGCTGGACATTGTCTCCGTCTTTCCGCTCTGCAGGGAGACGATAATCTGCTCAACAGCTGTGTGTGTGTGTGTGTGTGTGTGTGTGTGTGTGTGTGTGTGTGCCGGACGGGTCCATGTCATTCTTTAACACAGATCTCCCATCATGCAACACACAAACAAACAGTTGATCTCAATCAGAAGAGAGTTTATAGTTTTATAGTTTGGAGTGTTGGACTGAGACAGTGTGGACAACATTCATAGCGCCTTCAAAGGAATTGTGTTTGGATTATTTTGCAGTGTAATAACTTTAAATAACGTAAATAACTTTACGGGTATATGTCATCAGTTTATTAAAAAGGTTACATTCGCAAATGTAAGTTTACGAACCAAAAACCCATTTTTTGTGTTTTGTACAAAGACTTTGAAGACTGAGGTAAAAGTAACATGTACATGTTCCTAATGGACCACAGCGTCCCCCAACAATCCTTTTTGTTTATTTCTACCAAAATCCTCCTTTTGATTCTCCTCTGGCCGTGAGGTTGGAATAAAGACCTCTAAACACCATCTGTCTCTTTCTAATACGAGGTGTTTTGTACCTAGTATTTCTTACAGAGAATATTTTATTCTACTGAAACATGTTTTAAGACACTCGTCCATCAAGATTAAAGTCGGTGTGTGACGTCAGCGCGCTGGACGTCTGACAGGATCGCGGGTGGAGGAAGGGGGGGGGAATCGGGATTCCTAAGGATTACCCGTCATGCCCCGCGGGTAAAGATGGCGACAGCTGAGCGGAGCACCAGATCAACTTTATCCGAGCGGCTTTGAGTGGATTTTCTCCCCGTCGGTCGATGCGTCTCCTCCGGCTGCTCCGCTTCCATCCGCCCGCTGCTCCGGATCTCCTTGGAACCGTTCTTCAATCGGATCGGAGCCCCCACGCCGGAGGAACAAACCACAGCTCCGGGTAAACTTTCGTTCCTTCTCCGCTCTCCGGTACTTGGTTGTGTGAAGAACGGGGACCGAGCCTCGCAGGTAAGCCGAACCCGAGTTCTCTTCACTTCCGGTCCGGAGCAGCGTGCCAGCTGGCCGGCTCCGTGTGCAGCTTGTTGTTCGGTGAACTGGGCCACAGTCAGACCCGCAGCGGGTCGGTGTTCAGGCTCGATTCTGCCCGGTGTTGGGCGGACCGGTCCCCGCCGTGTCCGTCGTGGTTTGTCCCCGACAGCTTTGAGGGCTTCACTATTACTCAGGACACACCTTTATCACACTCAACAGCCAATCACAAGGCGGGATTACCCCCCCCCCCAGAGACCATTAAGACTGATGGGGACCACCAGGACCCTAAGAGACTCATGAGGACCATTAGAGACCACCAGAGACTCTTTAGGACCTTCAGAGACCATGAGTAGACCATGAACTTAAATTGTACTTATAATGGCACTCCACTATGACACGTTTTGAAACGGCTTATTTGATGAAAAATGTACTTTCTTGTTACTTGTCCTTCTGAGTTTGAGTCTCTATGTGGAAATGCACTTATTGTATTCACATGACATGTGATGTAATGAATAGATTTTTGATAAACATAATAAACCAGTTAATGGAAAAGGCAACGAAGAACTGGCGTCACCAACATGCGTCTCATCAACCCTCCTAACCACCTGTCCTGGACCCCGTGACGTTCTCCAGAGGTCAGGGAATAGACAACAATTTGAATCCAGCCTCCTTGTGGGACATCTCACTCAGTCAGGAACCTTCCTGAGCAAAAAGTCTGTTCCTATCCAGCCAGGGAGGAACCTTCAGAAGGGAACCCTCCCCTGTCGGTGCGTCGCTCTAAGCGGTCTGACTTCCTGTGTGACCTCCATGAAGGCTGTCAGTACTCAGAGATATCAGCTGTGATGCAGAAACAATTATTAACTCTGTTATTTATAACACGTGAGCCGCTAATAACGTATTGGTCCTATTCCCTGGCTCTATAGAGCTCTACTGTTGCCAGGTAACCGTGTGAGTCTGTGTGTCCTTTGTGATGTCAGCAACAAAGTGACTACATGAATGAAGGAGGAAGTGAATCAAGGATAAGTAAGTAGGTAGGGAAAGAAGGAGGTAGTGAATGAGAGGAAGGAGGGAGGGAAAGAAGGAAAGAAGGGGGTAGTGAATGAGAGGAAGGAGGGAGGGAAAGAAGGAGGTAGTGAATGAGAGGAAGGAGGGAAAGAAGGAAGGAGGTAGTGAATGAGAGGAAGGAGGGAGGGAAATAAGGAAAGAAGGAGGTAGTGAATGAGAGGACAGAGGGAAAAGAAGGAAGGAGGTAGTGAATGAGAGGAAGGAAGGAGGTAGTGAATGAGGAGGGAGGGAAAGAAGGAAGGAGGTAGTGAATGAGAGGACGGAAGGAGGTAGTGAATGAGGAGGAAGGGAAAGAAGGAAGGAGGTAGTGAATGAGGAGGGAGGGAAAGAAGGAAGGAGGTAGTGAATGAGAGGAAGGAGGGAGGGAAATAAGGAAAGAAGGAGGTAGTGAATGAGAGGACAGAGAGAAAAGAAGGAAGGAGGTAGTGAATGAGAGGAAGGAAGGAGGTAGTGAATGAGGAGGGAGGGAAAGAAGGAAGGAGGTAGTGAATGAGAGGACGGAAGGAGGTAGTGAATGAGGAGGAAGGGAAAGAAGGAAGGAGGTAGTGAATGAGGAGGGAGGGAAAGAAGGAAGGAGGTAGTGAATGAGGAGGGAGGGAAAGAAGGAAGGAGGTAGTGAATGAGGAGGGAGGGAAAGAAGGAAGGAGGTAGTGAATGAGGAGGGAGGGAAAGAAGGAAGGAGGTAGTGAATGAGCAGGGAGGGAAAGAAGGAAGGAGGTAGTGAATGAGGAGGAAGGGAAAGAAGGAAGGAGGTAGTGAATGAGGAGGGAGGGAAAGAAGGAAGGAGGTAGTGAATGAGGAGGAAGGGAAAGAAGGAAGGAGGTAGTGAATGAGGAGGAAGGGAAAGAAGGAAGGAGGTAGTGAATGAGAGGAGGGAGGAAATTGGAGCACATGAAGACGACAAGGTGGAAGAAAAGGGGAGATGAAGGAAATATGAGGTGGGAGGAGGACATTAAGGACAGAGGAGAGAAGTAAACCTGAAGGAAGCAAGGAGGCAGTGAATGAGAGGAAAAAGCAAACAAAGAGGAAAGAGGAGAAGTGAAATGTTGATGTTTTATTCATGTTGGACAAAAGAGACGTGTCCTTTACTATTATATAATATAAATCATCCATGAATCATTTAAACCTCAACCACTCCAACAAAGCACAGGAGGGTTCTGGGTAATGTCTCACTCTGACAGCCCACAATGCATCTGGGCTAACGGGCCATCATGCTGTGAATGATGTTTATTGATTGATCAGCTATGACCATTGATGATCGATTGATGCTAATACAGTTTCACCTGTATTATGTTTTATAAATGTGTGTGTGTGTGTGTGTGTGTGTGTGTGTGTGTGTGTGTGTGTGTGTGTGTGTGTGTGTGTGTGTGTGTGTGTGTGATGGGATTACATTGAAGAAGATCTCTACTCAGAGAGGATTATGGGTATGAAGAGCTGGTGCCACTCTCTGATTGGATGAGTGATTGTCCGTCACTCCCAAAGCTGATCTTTGATGATGAGAAGTTCTGTCCAACAGTTAATTAGCTCTTTGGTATTCTCTGAGCAGTGGTCAATGTCCCAGCATGCCATCTGCTGCAGTTTGACCTTCAGATCATCAACACCTTCTGTGTCCGCTGGTGTGTGCGCAGGTGAAACGACTCAGGTGAGTCTCAGCCACTGACGGGTTGTTTCTCCTTGTGCTTCAGGTCCTGAAGACGAAGCTCGGAGGAGGAAGAGTGTGAGGACCAACGCTGCCGAGAGGATGAAGAGTGTCCGGTGCTGACTCACCAGGTGACCATGTATTCACTCACCTGTGACTCCATGAATACGGCGGCTCAGGTGGAACAGCGGGGCTCCAGTGTTGACTTTAGTTGTCATGGCGACGGGATGTCATTGTTAAAATGATGACATCGGTGTGTCCTGGTTCAGTGTAAAGCGCAACGGACCCCAGTGTGAGCGTTAATATTCTAATCATGTTCAGATGTTAACATTAGTATGCTAGCATATTAGCATATTAGCATGTAAGCATACGCTCATTCAGTATCCAATTACATGTTTATGCCAAATCTCTCTTTCTAGATTCTAAAACAAAGCAGGGTCACTGAACACATCCCACCAGTAGAAACCAGTAGAACACATCCCACCAGTAGAAACCAGTAGAACACATCCCACCAGTAGAAACCAGTAGAACACATCCCACCAGTAGAAACCAGTAGAACACATCCCACCAGTAGAAACCAGTAGAAACCAGTAGAACACATCCCACCAGTAGAAACCAGTAGAACACATCCCACCAGTAGAAACCAGTAGAAACCAGTAGAACACATCCCACCAGTAGAAACCAGTAGAACACATCCCACCAGTAGAACACTGCTTTTACTATTTATATTGTGTATTTTTCATCGCTCTACTAATGTTCATCAGGAGGACTTTGACTGGCGGTTGGTGCTTTACGACATTTAGACATTGGACAACATGGAATAAAATATTATGCTAACATGCTAACATGCTAACGATAACCTCATTCATATCCATTGAGCAGCACTTCCTGTTCTGGAAACAGTTTGAGATCAATTTGTGGCCTGAGGGGCACACAGAGACACACACACACAGACACACACACACACACACAGACACACACACACACAGACACACACACACACACACACACACAGACACACACAGACACACACACACACAGACACACACACAGACACACACACAGACACACACACAGACACACACACAGACACACACACACACAGACACACACACAGACACACACACAGACACACACACAGACACACACACACACAGACACACACACACACACACACACAGACACACACACACACAGACACACACACACACACACACACAGACACACACACACACAGACACAGACACACACACAGACACACACACACACACACACACACACAGACACACACACACACACACACACACAGACACACACACACAGACACACACACACACACACACACAGACACACACACACACACAGACACACACAGACACAGACACACACACACACACACACACACACACACACACACACAGACACACACACACACACACACACAGACACACACACACACAGACACACACACACACACACACACAGACACACACACAGACACACACACACACACACACACACACAGACACACACACACACACACACACAGACAGACACACACACAGACACACACACACATGGATTGACACACTTGGGGAGAGAGCGAGTCCAGTTGTTGTCGAGGCGCTGTGCTCAGAGGTTGGTGGCGGACGTTGGCGTTGTACTCTAACTCTTCTTCTGCTGGCAGACCGATAGCAGCAGAAGAAGAAGAAGAAGAAGAAGAAGTCTCAGGATGACGAGCGCCGCTCCAACCAGGAAGCCGTACCGGAAGGCTCCGCCCCAGCACCGTGAGCAGCGCCGCGCCGCGCCCGTAGCTCCACCTGCGCCGCACCCCAACATCAATCAGGTAAACCAACCCCCCCTAAACACGTCTCCAATCCTGCCACTGCGCCTCGCCCGCCTCCCCCCCGCCGCCTCGCCGCTCTCGGACAGCGAGCTCGACGTCTCAAGCCTTTCCAGCGTGGAGCTCTGCGTCGCGCCTCCGCCGCCCTTCAGCCGCGGCTGGGCTGGAACCGCGCCAGTGGGCGTCGCCACGGGTCCTCGCCGCCACTTTGTGAGCGGCCGCAGTGACGGCTCTCCGGCGCAGCAGCGGCCGGCCCACCGCAACCTGCCTCACCAGACCGCCACGCCGCCCAAAGGGATCCTGAAGCCGCCGGGTTTTGCGCACCCCTATGACGTCATCAGAAAGTCCCGGTCCGAGGAGCTGCTGGATGACATCAGGTGTCGCGGCGGTGCCGCCCTCAAGCCGCCCACTCGCTCTCTGGACCGGTGGGATCAGCAGGCGGCGGCCTTGCGGCGCTCCTCGGACCCGCCCCCACGGGGGACCGACTGGGAGACACAGGTTCTGCAGGAGAAGGTCCGCTTCTCCAACTTCCTGGACGAGATCACCTGTAGCGTCCTGAGCCCCGCCCACCTGACGCTGCTCGGGAGGACGTCCAACAGCGAGCGAGGAAACCCTCCCCCCCAGCGCCACGGAAGCCCAGCCCACAGAAAGCAGTGTGCGGAGGGACCGCCCACGGACCGGACCCGGCGCTGGAACGACTGGGTGGCAGCAATGCAGCAGCCCGCCAGCTTGTACCAGCCCCTGCAGGAAGAGGGGGCGGGGCCCGGCGCCCTGCGTCGGCCAGGGGGAGTCACAGAGGGGGCGGGGCCTAAAGAGGAGGTGTGGAAGGTGAATAGAGAAGGAAAGGTATTGGTTCAAGAGACTGAGGAGCCACAAAAACACAGACCTCCTGCTTCTAATCGGTCTCTTCTGTCCCACACCAAGGTAGGTCTTTATTATTATACGTAACGTATAAGATTACGGCCCTGCAAAATATTACTAGGCTTTCTGGTTTGTCTGCATTAAAGTAATTAATCAAGTGGAAAACTGTTTTCATACCTCACAATACCCAGAATGCAACAGTAGAAAGGTCACGGATGAACCATCGTCTTTTATAGTCGTTGGTAATGAACTTCAGGAAGCAGATGATCTGAGAAGGAAGCCGCAGAACGCAGTGATCTGATTGGCCGGTTAACAGTGAGTCATTGATTTCATGGCCCTGTACGCCATCGATCCGCTCAGAAGTTCCATTGTGTAAAAACACGCTGCATTCTGGGAGACTATGTGTGACCCAGGAGGAAAAATCTGACCTGACATCACCGACGGGTCATGTGATCAGTCCTATGATCAATGGTTGTGATCAGTTAGATAAGAGCATCCAGGAAAATGCACTCAGGTTGTTTATTCACTTAGTGATGAATACTTTTAAAATAAAATGAGGTGTAATAATAGATTCAGGTTATTTTTACCTGGATCCTCCTCTTCACCAAGGTGTAGTTCTCCCGCTGAGGGTCCTCAGGCTCCGCCTCAGCAGGTCAGGTGATGAAGATGACCTCACCTGGACAAACGAACGGAACGTTTGCGACATTATACAATGAAAGACGTGTTGATGCACACATGGACGTTCCTACATCTCCAGTGTCTTTAGGACCAACACAAAACAGTCCATCATCTGCAAGTCAGGGGACAGTTTTCATCTGTACTCCGCCCTTTACTGTGAACCCTCCACAAAGACCTGGTGCCCCCAATTGTCTTCACAGGTCACATGATTGGTCACATGATTAGTGGCTAGGGTCCACCTGTCTGTTGTGTGTTCTGTGGAGAGCATTATGAGCATCATGGAGACCAAGGAGCTCGGTATGAAGCAACGCTTAGCTTCTAAAGAACATCTCACAGAGCACCATGACGTGGAAGAGAGCAAACCAGAAGACATCCTGTTTGGAGGACATGAAGGAGAAGGTGCTCTGCTCAGAGGAGACCAGAATGGAACTTCTCTGCCTCCGTTCCAAACGCTGCGTGGAGGAAACCCAACACCAGGCGTCGCCCTGAGCCCCCCAACAGGGGAACATGGGGGTGCAGCATCACGCGTCTCCTCAGCAGGAAACTAGTCCCTACGAGGGAAGGATGGACGCAGACAATCACAGGACAATCCTTGAAGAGACCAGCAGAAGACTTGAGACATGAGCAGGACGAAGAGCCTCAACACCCAGCCAGACCAGTAAAGAACACACGTCCATCCCAGTAGGATCTATGAGGAGATGAGGAGCTTCAGCAAGAGTCTGAGATGGTGGAGACACCAGTCTTCTGTTCTCAGGAGGGTTCGTGTCACATGAAAGGGGTTTTACGCCTTCAAACCTTCACACCTCGTGTTGAGCAAAAGTCTGTTTACGTCTATTTGGGTTCTAATTTGTAACAGATTAAAAATGGACAAAAAGTCCCAGGGAGATGAAGACTAATGCGAGGCTCTGTGTGTATTAACAATCACACGTTCTGATCTTATTTTCATTAATGCTAACACTATAAGGAACTAAAGCTACTCATCTAAAAACAAGTACCTTCAGAGAGCCACTTAACAGGGATCAGCATAAACTCTGCTCAACAGTTGTATGTTTGTACATTGATGATTATAAGAAGCAGTACTTGGAGGGCTTTAGGACCCAGGGGGGTTCAAGTGAGGGGAACAACCTGGTGGGACAGCATGGCTGTGTTACCTGAGACTGACATCAGTTTGATGTGTTACAGGAGACGTTCTCAGACTCTGAGCGGATCAGGTGAGAAAGTCTCACTATTCTTCTTCATCATTGTAGTCAAAAGTTCGACAATGACCTCTTTCCCTCTTCTCTCTCTGCTCGGGCTCTACCCTAAAAGACCCAATTCCTGTGAAGACCTCACTGACCGTTAAATGCTCCTCCCATTACCCAGAATCCTCCAGCAGCAGAATGAGGATCTACAGCGTTGCCTCTCTCTCTCCACCCACAAGATGGAGGCCATGGAAGCAGAATTTGACAGCAGCCGTCACTACATGGAGGCGGAGCTGAGCCGGACCAGAGACGACCTGGACAAGATGAGAGACAAGTTCCGCAGGTGAGGATCAAACGGGTTTCACCTGTGATGATGAAGCTCTTTGGGTCACTGTGTCTTCTCTTCTGTACCAGACTCCAGAACAGCTACACAGCGTCTCAGAGGACCAACCAGGAACTGGAGGAGAAGCTCCATTCTCTGGTAAGTGTGTGGGGCTGAGGATGTACTTCTGACCTTGTTGCCACGGTAACCCCTGACTGACCCCTCTGTGTCTCTCCTCGGTCTCTCCGTGTCCCCTCTCTGTCTTCCCTCTGTCCTTTGTCTCATCCTTGATGATGTCATTCCAACCTGGCGTCTCATTGTCCAATTACATTGCGGGATTAGATGACATGTGTTTGTCCTTCATCGTCTTCTCCTGTCTCCTCTCACGCTGCTCTGTGATGGACTGACTCGTCTTCATCTTCATCAGGCGGCTGTCAGTCAAACTTGGGTTCATGCAGTTGCGTTTCATTCATGTTCTTCCTCCTCATCCTCACTTTTCTTGAATAGTTATTATATTTCATTATACTAATGAATGTAAATGATGAGATGACAATAAAAGTAAAAATCCAAATAAAATGTTGATGAACGTATGAAGAAAATAGACATGTATATTTATGATAATACCAATGAAGACAAATTATGATGGAAATCATATTAATAAGAATTAAGAATTGTAATGGTATCAATAATGACTTGAAGTCGGCTTCCTACCACCTCAGAGTCCTGATTGGCTGCCTCACTGTGATGACGGTTGATGATGTCATCTCATGCTCCTCTCACAGCTGCGGAAGGTGGAGAGGGACAAAAAGACGATGGACCAGGAGATGGTGGAGTTAACAAACAAACTGCTGGACGCCAAGAACACCATCGACCGCCTGGAGGAGCTCAATGTGAGTCCAAGTACTGCTGTACCACCAGTACACGATACTAGTACTCCTGTAGTATGGGTACAAATACCAATGGATATGCAGTACTAGTAGATGCTAAAATACCTCCAACCAACCCGCTTCTTCTTTTTCTAACTCGTCTTCCTCTTTTACCCCAAATGTCCCTCTACTTCCTCTATTTCCTTCTGTCTTCTTCCTTTGTTTTCTCTTCCTTCTCCATTTCCTCCTTCTCTACTCCCTCTTCCTCATCCTCTCCTTCTTCCTACTCCCTCTTCCTCCCCCTTCGTCTTCTTCTACTTCCTCAGGAGCGGTACAGGCAGGACTGTAATCTCGCTGTCCAGCTACTCAAATGCAACAAGTCACATTTTAGGAACCACAAGTTTGCAGATGTGAGTATTTATTTTCTTTTACAATAATCAGAGGTCAGAGGTCATCATCGCCTGTAAAGATTCTTGGAGGTCAACAGAAGTTCTTTGTTTTAGACCATGTAGAGGTTCTAGAGCCAGTAGACCACATTTAGGTTTTAAAGAAGGGTGGAACCCTTTTGGACAGGGGCAAAGGGGTCAGAGGTCATAGGGTCACATAGGTCACCCTCACCTCTTACTCACTTACCTGTGTGTGTGTGTGTGTGTGTGTTACTCTGTTCTAGCTCCCCTCTGAGCTGCAGGACATGCTCAACAAACACATGACCAGCCTACCGGAGCGAGGCTCCGCCCCCGGCGCCCAGGACCCGGACACGCTCAGTCTGACCCCTGCTGACGTGGTGCCGACCTCGGTCATCGCCCGCGTGCTGGAGAAGCCGGAGCCGCTGGTCCTGAACTCGGCCCAGTCCTCCAGCGCCAGCCGACCCGCCTCGGAGGACGTGTTTGTGCACGTGGACATGACGGCCCCCCCCCCCGAGCGCCAAGAGGCGGCTCAGCAGAATGGCTCCTGTCGCAGTCAGAACAGCCTGGACGGGCAGTCGGGCGGTGAGGAGGGGGGCGTGGCCACATCCTTTGACAAGCTGAACCCCTATCCGGCGCCACCACACCCCCACCCGCTGTACGCGGGTCGCAAGGTCATCGAGTTCTCCTCGGATGACAAGGTGAAGCTCCCCAAGAACTCGCCGCTGCCCAACTGCACCTACGCCACGCGGCAGGCCATCTCGCTGAGCCTGGTGCAGAGCGACGACGAGCGCACCGCCCCCGCAAGCCCCGCCCCCTCGGGGGGGGGGGTCCTCCACCGCACGCCGCTGTCCCAGCGGGACATCGGCAGTGAGCCACAGTCGGGCCAGTCCAGCCCCTTCAGCAGCCCGCCACAGGTGACACACACACGCACGTATATGGGCAAAGCCTGTTTGTTGTCAGTGCACTAACTTAAGCCCCTCCCCCTCAGGCGCTCAGCGTGATGGCGAGCTCCGGCAGCTCAGAAGAAGACCTGCTGGCCAACTGGCAGCGGATGTTTGTGGAGAAGGTGGCGCCGGCCGGCGGCTTGGCGCTTCACCGCACCTCCTTCAGCAGCCAGACGGCCCAGGAGCTGCAGAGGAGGAGGCCGGCCGCGGCGGGCGGCGCCTCCTCCTCCGAGCGCAGCCGGGCGGCCTACTCGGACGGGGAGGAGGGGTCATCGGCGCGGAGCTGGACGCCGAGCCGCGGCTCCAGCCTGGACACCGACACCGACACGGAGCCTCGGCCCGGCAGGAGGGGGGGGGGGCGCTACGGGGCTGAGGCCTCCGCTGAGGAGGGCGAGAGGCTGCTGATGAGCAGTGAGGCTGGCAACGCAGCGGTCGCCATGCCAACAACCCCCACCAATGCCCACGGGGGGGGGCAGGGGGGGAAGGAGGAGCAGGAGGAACAACAACAGCAGCAGCAGCAGCAGGGGGAGGGGGAGGAGGAGGAGGAGGAGGAGGAGGAGGAGGAGGAGGAGAGCTCCGCTGAGGAGAGAGATGTCCTCACCCGTGACCTGCCCATCATCTCGCCCCGCCTCCTTGATTTGGACCCTGCCCTCGGCGCCGCCCCCTCGAAGCGTCGTCAGAAGAGCCCCAAGAGGATGGGCGTGCATCACTTGCACCGCAAAGACAGCCTGACCCGAGCCCAGGAGCAAGGCACCCTGCTGGACTGATGGCTGTTCCCATGGAAACGGACCACTTCCAGGATAAAGCCATCGTGTGTGTGTGTGTGTGTGTGTGTGTGTGTGTGTGTGTGTGTGTGTGTGTGTGTGTGTGTGTGTGTGTGTGTGTGTGTGTGTGTGTGTGTGTGTGTGTGTGTGTGTGTGTGTGTGTGTGTGTGTGTGTGTGTGTGTGTGTGTGTGTGAACTAAAACCTTTATGGACGTCTGTTGCCTTGCTTCCCGAACGAAGCTTTTATTTTGAAGAGAACAGAAGAGACGCACCTCGATAAACACACACACCTTTTCTCTCTCTCTGTGTCTCTGTCACTTTCTCTTAAGTTGTTGAGTTGTTTTTGGGTCCTCACCTTTTTAGTTGACCCTCATTAAATGAATATTAATCCATTATTAACAGATTATTATGTTTGTTTTGTTGTGGTTTGTTGCTATGGAAGCTTGTTAGTGACAGAAAAAGGGTTTTATTTTGACATGAAACGCCTGAAGAGACGGTTCAGGTATATGTCGTTAGGGTATGATAATATTCTTATTACTACTACTAATATGAATAATACGTTATTATTATGGTGATATTGATCCTCCATACTTTAAATCCACTGATTATTCTTCACGGCTCTCTGATTGTGACGCTCACCGAGGAACATTGATCACTGATTGATCGGCTGCTGTTTCTTCACTGTTTTCTCATCCGTGTTTAATGTTTTCACAGGAAGTGGAATTATTGATTAGCGCAGTTAGAGTGCTTCAGTCTTTGATCAGTATTGATCTAAACTAGTTTCATCAGCTAATCGATAATGTTGAACATCTTTCAATTAATAGTCTATCAATTGATCTGGTTAACAACAAGCACTAATCACAGACTGAAGCTTCCTGAGCATCACTACTGGTGCATTATGGGATGAGAGTGCATGAGGGGACACAAAGGATGAAACTTAATTGACACCGAAGAGCAGAATTAATCTATTAAAAGAATGTTTGACCATATTTTACACCAGGTCTCTGTGTTTATTTCATCATTTAATGACTAACTTATAATTGAGGTACTGATAAGCTAAGCTAACAGGGATAACAGTCTTTGTGCTAAGCTAGGCTAAAGATGAGGCTGCTCTTTAAAATGTAGACACTAGAATTCACTTGAATATCGATAGAAATGTTATAACATTAAATCTTAAGGTTTATAAAACTACTCGAGGTTGTGAGAACAAACTTTAAAAACTGCCAAAACCCCATTTTTATCATCTGCTTTTGTTCTTCAGCTTTAATTAGCGGGGGGCTGCATTAAATAATTCACTTTTTAATAGTCAGGTGTATCTTCGAGAGGGAGAAATAGAATCCAAGTGTTTAATATTTCAGATGTTGAGACGGAACAGAAGGTTTCTCCTGACTGTGAGTGATGCATTCTGGGTAGGAATAGACTTTACAGCTGGTCTATTGAAACTGACCCGACTTCTAGAATATAATTAGAGACGTTCATCTTAGTCAAACATGCTTTTCCTTCAGTCTTTTTCCTTGCTAACATCCAACACTTTATTATTACTAATATTTACAAACTAAAATAAGATTAACAGTTATACCGTATTTACCCTTCCACAACAGTGAGAAATTATGCTTTTATTTTGTTGAGTTTGGTCCTTCACCAACTCAGGTCACATGATCAGCAGATGACAGTGTGTCCTGTTGCCTAGCAACATCATGTGTTGCTCTGTTGATGTTACAGTACCTGTCAATCATCACTAGTCCGTAGAACCACAACCTTTCACAAAAACAGACGGAAGATGTTTTCAGGGTTAGGGTTTTATTTAACGTCCTTTAGGTGTTTGAAGAACTCCTCTAGAACGTTCTCTACTTCTTCTTCAATGTAATCTTTCACCACAAAGATGTCGCCATCAGCGGCGCCGCGAATCATAGCCGAAAGATCTGAAACAGGAAGTTGATTTATTGTGGAAGGGGATTCATGAGACTTGTTATTGTGGAGTGAGGAAGGAAGACAAAGAAAGAAGAAGGAAGGGAGGAAGGAAGGAAACAGGAAGTGTCCTCACTGCGTCCTGACTGCGGTCTGAATAGACAGAATATCCTCTTCTCCATGGCAACAGCTCGGCCCAGCTCGTAGCCCACGCCCAGCGACGGCTGGGTTACCTCGGCAACCACCACTGCAACACGAGAGGTTAAAGGTCATATCATCCATCACCATTGATTGACCTCTCCTGCAACTGATTGGTTGATTGTTTGATTACCATCACACTGCCGCAGCCAGTCCACGTCTCGGTCATGGATGGATCGGTCTCCTGCTGAAGCAGCGTCCTCTCCTGTCCAATCATAGCACAGGAATTCAGTGACATCACAACTGGTTTCTTCTGTGGCGTCAGTGAACTCCGTGGCCGTTTCTCAATATGCGTTCTTGTGTGGACTTTTGTTCTCGTGGACTCGTGAAACGTCATCAGTCGCAGCCCGAGTACTGTTCCAATTCTCAAGTCCGCATCTGGCCGAGAACGGTCATAATACCCGGATGTGGCTCGCCCCGATGCATCGGAGCAGGCTCGTCTGTTCTTGTGAGAGACATATATCCCAGAATGCATTGCACCTCAGCAACAGGCAACAACGACAGAGGAAAATAAACACAACTTTATGTCGATGTTTATAAATACTCTGGTGTTGCCAGATCGGGTGTTTTTTCCGCTACTTATTAAGGCGCGTTTACGGTGTGTTTTCTATAGAAATCTGGCGCCCTATTTGAACAACGTTAACCTGAAAGAACGCGCCGTTCAGACACCAGAATGAACGAGTTCACAGTGACGTTCATCATTAATAGAGTACGTTCAGTTCACGTTCACCCAAAATATGAACGAGTTCATGAACTATCGTTCAATCAACGCGTTCAGGCACAACACTGTAAATAACCACTATTTATGCTCTTTACACAAACGTCGGCACCGCAAACGGGGTTGTGTTTGGGTTCATGACGTCATCCGTCGCCGCTTCCGGCTAACCAGCATGATGACCGGTTACAACTGCGTCATCACGTGTCTTCACGCTGATTGGCCGCCCGATTAAAGTCTGTCTGTGCGTGACTTTACGTGGAATCTACTCGCTTTCGGTGTGAACGCAGCATGCGGAGAGGACAGGAAAAGCATATATTTTGCACAGATATCTTAATTTACAAATAGTATTGGGTATATTCCATGTTTGAGAAACACAAATATTGACTATTTGTACATTTCTAAATCTAATCGGACCAGCCGCCATTGTTCCACGATCATCGGTCCAAACGTGATCCAAAGTAATCAATTATTAGAATTACAACAGCAATACTAATGATGATCATCTTAGATATCGGTTCATCACGGAGCTGTGTGTGCACGTGGGGTGCGCGTGAGACCTCTCTCGGTGATTTCGGTAGAGCTCACGTGCTCCGTCAGCACGGTCCCGTAACTCTGCAGCTTCTGAACGATCCTCCGGTAAACGGGGACGTCGTCTCTGCCGCCGCGGATGCTCCCGCAGAAATACACCTTCATCCTCCCGGTTGGACCCTGTGGTCCTGCCGCCGTTTCCCGCGCTTGGTGGGAATGCCGCTGTGCGTGGTGACGTCATACTAGGACTAAACAAGACCGGATTCTTGTCTCGCAGGCACTTCGTTCTCTGCTCTGATTGGAGTTCACTGAAAATGAATCACCTGACAGGCTCCACATTGGGCCAATAAAGAGCTTTCCTCAAAAGGCACTTCAAAGTTTAAAAGGCGTAAAGTTTAGTCTGCAGTTATTGACTTTCAGGTGAAATATTTAATCTTCAGTGACTGGCTTTGCCCTCGCATCCGATATCCCAGTTTCTGGAGGTTAAAACCTTAAAGTAGCAACGGGGTCTTGTGGATCGCTGCCTCGGAGGAAATTTGAATTGCTGCGCAGCATTAATTTGAGGATTAAACATTCAAATCCAAGTAGAAGTAAGAGGACCTTGTATTTAGGTTATAGCTGTTTATTTGAATCTTTGTTCAGAAACTATAAATATATCTGGAATGAAAACAAAAAACATTACAAACAGAAAGGATAAAAAAGGTCAGACATGAAGATGTTTTTGTGGCCCTCATTTGGCCCTCAGCAACAGCCCCAGGCTCCTCACTGTGGCGTTCAGGGTCAGCTCAGGCACGTCTCTGGCCACCCGCTGCATAGGAGCCATGTTGGGTCCTTCCAGAGAGTCCAGGAGCCCTGAAACCACAAAGGAGGACAGGAGGTCTCACACCGAACCAGAGGAGGACAGGAGGTCTCACACCAAACCAGAGGAGGACAGGAGGTCTCACACCGAACCAGAGGAGGACAGGAGGTCTCACACCGAACCAAAGGAGGACAGGAGGTCTCACACCGAACCAGAGGAGGACAGGAGGTCTCACACCAAACCAGAGGAGGACAGGAGGTCTCACTCAGTCTTTTACCAGGCCAGATATGATGCTTCTTCTTCATTACATTACACGTCATTTAGCTGCATTCATTACATTTTGGGTGTGCTGCTGTAAGGGCCACAGGGATCAGTTGGGGGTTGGGTGTCTTGCTCAGGGACACTTTGACATGGGACATGTAGCTGCCAGGGTTCAAACCCCAAACCCTGCAGACACCAGCGCATGGAGCAGAGAGGGTGTGCTGGGAACCGAAGGGTTGGTGGTTCGAACCCCGCCTGCTCCAAGTCAGCTGTCGAAGTGTCCTTGAGCAAGACCCCTAATCCTCAACCGCTCCCCGGGCGCCTCTAAGGCCGCCCACTGCTCCCAGTGCTCCCAGTGTGGGATGGGTAAAATGCAGAGAGCAATTTCCTGTATGTGTAAAATAATACTTGGCTTCTTCTTCTCCATGTGCTACGGCCGCCCACTTATCGTGATAGTTCTAAAGGTCCGTTTGATGGGAAGCAGGTTGACTCCTCAGGAATTCTCCTGAACATCTTCCCATGACCTTGGTACGTCTCCCACAGAGGTCAAGGAAAGGTGTTTAGGAAAAGAGGTTAGGACGTCATTTTTGGAATATTCAAACACCAACGAGGACATGGGAATTCTGACCTTCTACAATCTTGTGGTAGGCAAAGTGAAGGTAGAGCAGGAAGAGCATGTGGAGGACAGACAGGGTCCCGCAGAGAAGGAGACGAGGAGTCTGACCCACTGTCCGGGACAGCAGAGCGGTTACCTGGCAGGTGAAAAGACAAAGGTTAGTGGACAGCTGAGGGACTACAGGCCTAAGGGAGACGTTGTCCTAACCATGCGCAGAGTAGACAATCCTCCACAAAGCAGCCAGAGGACGTAGAAGAGGAAGTGGAAGTGGATGTTGTAGGTGACCAGGAGGACTACGCAGTGACCAAACAGGCCGTAACCCTGACAACAAGAAGGGACAGAATTACAGGAGACAGTTTGTGTAGTTAAAATATACTGTACTTTGTGTAACGTCACTGACCAGCAGCGAGAGCATCTGCAGCATGGTGATCTGAGCATTGACCAAATACGCCAGGAAGTAGATGAAGGAGGAAACACCGAGCCAGTAACCAAAACAAGTTCCTATAGCAGTTCCCATCAGGGTCCCCTCCCTCTGAGAGACAGACGCAGTTATTAATAACTCACTGAGCCGTTTGCCACTTTAAGACCTGAACCTCATCAGCACAGAAGAACCAGGCTGTGTGTGAATGTCTCTCTATGTGGGTCTCTGAGTGAGTGATTGATGTGTCTCTGTGTGCGTGCTCTCTTACGATGACGGTGTCAGACGTCTTCATGCCGTGCAGCAGGATTGCCACCAAAGTGAAGACAAGCATCAGAGGACCGTACAGCTCACCCGCGATCTTCTACAGGAAGTATACACTGTCAGAGGATGGAATCTGACCGCTCTTATTGTGAAAACACTGCCCTGTGTGGACCTAACAAAGCCGGAGAGGAAGTAAAAGGGCGCACCTGAGGGAAATTGATCATGCGGACAGGTATCATAGACTCCATCAGCCTGAAAGGAGAGAGGTAGCATCAGTTAGCATCAGTTGGCATCAGGTAACAGGAGATGGGGGTCCTACCTGCTGCGAACTTGCACTGGCTCCACGTCAAAGTAGGGACGCAGGATGTCAATATTGGCGTAAAGGTTGAAGGCTTTGGAGGCCTGACGCTTTCCCGCCTGCCACACCTGAATCACAAAGGTAAGATAGAGACACCTGAGCGCATCACATAGGCGAGAGACATAAGCAGGTAACTCTGACACACACAAGTGAGTCTGAATCAAGATGTTCCGATGAGCTCAGTGAGAGGCTCCTCCCTCCTGCCAGTTCACCTGTGCAGTGGCATGACTCACCTCGTCTGCTACTTGTCGGCCTAGCTGGCCCTTTAAGCCCTTCATGCCCAGGAACTCGCCGTCCTCGGCGGCGTCGTCTTCGGTGGCTGCGGCCTCTGCAGTCACTTCCTCTTCCTCTTTCATCCTCTGGTGCATCTCCCCCATGTCCTCGAAGCTGGAGCCCGACGTGTCATCCATGTTCTCCATGTCGATGACCGCCGAACCGCCGCCCTGGGGGGTCAAAGGTCACATCGGAAAACAGTTATTACTGTGTATTATACATGGTGTAACATCACACAGACGTTTAAAGGAGGCAGAGTGAGAATGCCATTGAGAGACTGGTTCTCCGGGTTATCGTATAACATCATGACGTCATTGCAGCACTGTTTACCTGCTCATCTGTCAGAGCAGATGTTGTCGTTAGCCTTGTTAG
Source organism: Pungitius pungitius (assembly GCF_949316345.1). NCBI lineage: Eukaryota > Metazoa > Chordata > Actinopteri > Perciformes > Gasterosteidae > Pungitius > Pungitius pungitius. The sequence continues at coordinate 243,504 of NC_084912.1, read as the reverse complement.
CTTTTTTTAGGTCGGGAGCAGACAATAAACTGCTAATGTTAAGTGAACACAAGGTCAACCAATTAGTTTATGACACCGATTAGCATGTTTCTGGTTTGTTGGCACGTAGCTGTGATGTTAGCATGTTAGCTCACCTGGACGAGGTTGTCATCAAAGCTTCCCCACGGTTCCGTGTTCGTGTTTCTGTTCCCGGAGCCCACAGACATTGCTTCGGTTTACCGTGTAGTTTACCGCGCTTATCCCGGGTAGGAGCCGGTGTGAACGTTCCCGCGGCTCCCTAACAGACGTTACTTTACACAGAAAGGATAAAAAGCGACGTTTGAGTATAATCTACATCACAAACACCACAAGCTCTGACCCCACCTCCGCTGGCTGTACGCAGAGAGCGTGATGACGTCACCGGATGAGACACCGAGGAAGCGGAAATAAATAAAGACTTTTACATTATATTACATGTCATTTAGATGACGATTTTATCCAAAGGGACTTACAATAAGCTGTCAACATGGCCTCCAATGTTTGCACCTCCGCTTTATGTGCCGATGTGAGGGTTGCGGGACAGAAGATGTCGCATGTGTTCATTGAATTGAATGTGATCTAATACACATATATTCATATATATATACATATATGTATACTTCAGTATATATATATAATGAAGTTAAATACAACAAAATAAAAATCTCGTCCCACGTTACACGTTGTCTTTATCGTGTTTCTGATGTGACATCGATCCAACGATGATCAATAAAACAAGAAACCTCACCAGCAGGGGGCGGTGCCGCTCCGTCGGACTGACAGGATCTCGCGGGATGTTGTCTTTAGTTCTCGCGGCACTGGCCCTCGACGAATGTTTTATTTCTCCTGACGGCTCCGTGAATTTAGGCCGCAGCTGGAAGGAAACGCCGGCAGTTAACGCAGCTCCTCTTCTCTTCAACGTTTCTTTTTAACATCTGGGAGGATCGATGACGTCGAAGGGGAGAATCCAGAGCAAAAGCACCCGGTCAGTGAGAAACTGTTCTGTTCGAGAATAGTGGCTTGTTAGCCTAGCCGAGCTAACGTTAGCCACTCAAGCTAAAATCAAGCTATTACCTCCGGTTGATGCCACACCATAAGATATATATACAAAGATACTATTGCTAAAGTGTTTCTGCTTCTTCGGAGAGGTCTTGGTTATCTTATCGTGATAAGTTCTAATGGATATTATGTTTCACGTGAAGTAACCAATCAGTCCAAAATAACCTAAATTGTATTCTTTACCGTTCATTGTTACGGTTTCACACGATGTAACATCACTTTTCACATAATATACACATTACTAGGATCCACTCTGTGATTCGGCAGGAATAGCTCGCTGATCATCGTCACCTGGAACAAGGTGTCATGTTTTGCATTCCGTCCAGAATCGGCCCAGCGGAAGGGGACAGAGTAGTTGCTGTAGCTGTAAAAGTAGCTGCTAGCAGGACGGACTGTACGCGGTTATTACCTGGTGACCTTTGCCTACCAAACTGTACTGAACCCAACATGCCGTGTTTTTAATGGAGTCTGGCGAGTCGAGCCGAGCGATCAGCTGATAACAGAGGCCTCTGTCACGTGCTAGTTCATAAGTTGTGTGTACATAACGCAGCTGTTCGGGTGAGATTACCCCCCCCCCCCCCCGTGTACGTGCGGGCCGGCAAGCAGCGATGGCGGATAGGGTCACGTGTTCGCGTGTTTTCTATCTGACAGTAACGGAACAATAACCGTCCGAACACGAGGCCATGAGGTAACCTCTTAATTCATCAATATTATTGCTGTTATTCTTCATTAGCCTCCACGTGGTCATGAATGTTATCCTCTTGTCATTGTTATATTTTATTACAATTATATTACTATTGTTATTCAATTATTATTATAGATCATGTTATTATTGTCCTCAGTAACGTGACATGAGGTAACCTCTTTATTCTTTAATTTGCCCTTAATGTCATTATTGTGGTTATGATGTTATTAGTTATTGCTTTATTCATATTATATTATTAACATTCATATCACGGTATTTTGTAAGATTCTGAGGTTATGTTGCTCATAAAGAGAAACGTCAGCTCTTGTGAAGGAAGGGAATTCATATCTGATACCGGTATACTGGTAGAATTTATATACCGCACAGCCCTACTTGCTGTTAGTATCAATGTCCTCGGAGACACCCAGCTATCCAATATAAGATGTTCTAACTTTATAACAACAACGAATAACCCACAACAAACACTGCTTAACAGGATAAAACACCACAACAACACAGCTTGTGACACAGCTGTAACTCTAATAATTGAACAAAGTGAGCCCGCCGAACTGCATGCTGGGTACAGCTCGCCTGTCACTCCCCGGAAAAGAGCGACACGGAGCGAGAGACCAGAGACGCAGCAACACAACCGCTGCCCAAGAGAGGAGCTGTGTCTGTTTGGAGGGTTTTTGGTTTTGGAAAATCCCACGTGAGTCAACGTTAGATCAAAAAACGATTTATTGCAAAGTTGGTCGAAGCTCTGATTGCAACACTAGCAGCCACAACAAGCTAACATGCTAACCGCTAGCCGGTGAACAGCTGTTCAGGAGGCCGGCGGATCTTTTCGGGGTTAATTAATGAATGTGTTGATTTGGAAAAACTGCTGTTCGCCGCTCTTTTTTCTGGCTTTCGAGCTAGCGGCTAACGACCAAAACGACAGCTAACAACAAAATACTGTGATACAGTTTTGGCTATACCGCCCTCCCTGATTGAAGTATGTGTAAATACTGTACAGAAGTATGAAGTATGAAACGTAAAATATACATATAGAAGTACAAAAAACCTAGTGATGACATCATAGGAAACATGATGTGGAGGAGTTTAAAAGCTGCTGGGTCGACGGGTCAAAGGTCACGCTGCTGGTTGAGCAGGTTCCTATCAGCTGACTGTTCACAGCTGATAGTGAAGGAGTGCTCCACCCTGAGGCCAATTCTGCCCCACCCAACAGAGAGCGTTCAGTATTTATATGAATATAAGACCATGCATGAATGCCTGATCTGTTTTTAAGTCTCAAGCGTCTCACGTGTCTCAGAGGTCTGTTAAAGCACTTGCATGTGTTACAAAGGACTGGTCTGATAATTGTTAGTGGTGTGACCGGTTTAATCCCAGTTGATCCTGGTGACCCTCCAAACCTCTGACCAATCACACAGCTGCGATTACACCTCTGAATTGAACGTTGACCTGGAGTCAGCTGAGTCCGTCACAGTCTGACCAGAAGAATAGAAACACCTGAACAAATAGAGGGAGGATTTATCGGAATTCTATCAGGGCTCACCTCTGTGGGGTGTTGATGCTGGTGATCTATTTTTAACCTGGAACCAGCTCCTCCAGACAAACACAGGTCTGAGGACGTCACGTTGGACGAGTTTTGATTTAAAAAACATTTCATCTCTAAATATTTCTATTTATAAATAGAAAATGGACCAGCTCATTCTAAAAGGGACACCTGCTACTGAACGGTGCTTTATTTATAGGGTATGGAAACGCAACAAAGAAAATGCATAACTAAATACAAGAAAGAGACCTACATGTGTTCCAATGTTTCCAAACACGAGAATATCTGGTGTCATGCTGTTGGATCAGTTAAGGCCTTCACGGTTACATTTATAAAAACATCTCAACACGGCGTGAAAGGTGCAAACATACGAGTCACAAAGCCATAACTTACTCCATGATGGGACCTGACTCTGAAAGCATCTTCTCGTATGGAGGGGCAACGTAGGACCCAAAGAGCGCTGCTTGCACATCATCAGTCCACATGGTGAACCTCACGTACACGTCTCTTGTCTCCTGTGCAGGATGCCGCAGGACACCGGGCTGAAGCAGTGCCGGCTGGCCCAGGATCAGCTGGAGGACGCCATCAATGGCGTGATGAAGGCTGAGCAGCAGCTAAGAGAGAACTCCAGAGAGGTCAGGACTGTCTTCCTCCTCTTCATCACCATCCTCTTCCTCCTCTGTCTGTTTTTATACCTTTATCTAGACCAGGGGTGGGCAAACATTTCCACTCGCGGGCCACAATGGGTTCTAAAATGTGACCGAGGGGCAGATGGATGGAATATTTGTGTGAATAAATGTAAAAATCATTACATGAAAGGGTTTGGCTTTTAACAACAAGGCAATTAAACAAATTTCCTGAACATGAACAAAAACACATCATAACGTGATGGAAACATCTGATGCCTGTGCCCAAACCAATTACCTCACTTCTTTATTATCTACATTCATTTGTATAAAGTTTTCTACAATTTATTTGAAGAACCATCACTCTTTTCAAATGTAAATGACAATTTGTAAACATCAAGTCTTCAGCTCCCAGAAGGGTGTTTTTCTATGAAAACAAATGCATCTAAAAAAGACAAAAGGGTGTCTTCATGAGGACCAGGGACCTTATGGCAACGTGTGTGTGTGTGTGTGTGTGTGTGTGTGTGTGTGTGTGTGTGTGTGTGTGTGTGTGTGTGTGTGTGTGTGTGTGTGTGTGTGTGTGTGTGTGTGTGTGGTCTATATTTGGACAAGTTCGGCGGGCCGGATTTAAAAGCGGGCGGTACTTTGCTCATGTCTGGTCTGACCTCATCACAGTCCTGACTCAGTGTGTGTGTGTGTGAGAGTTAGTCACTGTATAAAAGGGTGGACTTCACTTCAGTCTGAACACAGCTCCATTTGCTGAACTCTGCTGCTGGTCAATCAGTGCAGAGATTCGTTGGTAGATCAGAGACGTGTCTCCTGACTGTCTCACCTGTGTCTCCTGAGGACAGGTGCGGTTGGAGCTCCAGAGCAGTGTGAGTCGTCAGCAGGAGGCCCTTCGCTGTCGAGAGGTTTGGCTGCTGGGTCAGATCGAGCTGCTGGAACAAGTCAAGACGGAGACTCTGCAGCAGCAGCTGCACCGGCTGCACTGGGTAACCACTGCTTACTGGTCTGCTGGTGTTTACTGGTCTCTGCTGGTGTTCACTGGTCTCTGCTGGTGTTCACTGGTCTCTGCTGGTGTTTACTGGTCTCTGCTGGTGTTTACTGGTCTCTGCTGGTGTTCACTGGTCTCTGCTGGTGTTCACTGGTCTCTGCTGGTGTTCACTGGTCTCTGCTGGTGTTCACTGGTCTCTGCTGGTGTTTACTGGTCTCTGCTGGTGTTTACTGGTCTCTGCTGGTGTTCACTGGTCTCTGCTGGTGTTCACTGGTCTCTGCTGGTGTTTACTGGTCTCTGCTGGTGTTCACTGGTGTTCACTGGTCTCTGCTGGTGTTCACTGGTCTCTGCTGGTGTTTACTGGTCTCTGCTGGTGTTCACTGGTGTTTACTGGTCTCTGCTGGTGTTCACTGGTCTCTGCTGGTGTTTACTGGTGTTTTGTTTTTCAGCTCAGAGGACAGTTCGATGTGATCGTCCATCAGCTGCAGAGCTCCAACAGCAGCAACGACCTGAACAACCAGCTGACCAGCTGCCTGGAGAAGTAGGTTCTCGTCTGGATGTCCCTAAATGGTCTGGGACTTGATTCACGGCTGAAACGATATTGATGATAATGATCTACCGAGAAACAACTAATCACAAGTTTCAACCATGGATCAAGGAGCTGAACGAATGTGTTGATCTGCATTCATGTGTCTGATGCATTTGGTTGTAAATGGATGATGATGATGATGATGATGTTGTTGCTCCTCTTGTGTGTGCAGGTTGTCCTCTCTGAGTCTGACACCTGAGGAAACCCCTGAGATGAGTTTCCATGCCGACACTCGCTCACTGAGGCAGGCCATCACTTCCTTCGGCCGCATCACCGCTCAGGTAACACACACGCAGCCTCGTACTTGTGTCCTTGTGAGGACTCCCGTTGACCTTCACTTCCTGGCCTCTTGCCATAATCTTCTCCATTCTAAAGCCCAAACCACGACTTACCCTCCAGTGGTCCTTCCCAGAGTGAGAACCGAATTAAATGTCTTCCTCTAGAAATTTCCTCACTCTGAAGGTCCACAATTTCATTTGGTCCTCACAAAGATAGCTGCACAAGGGCAGATGTGCACACAGGTGTGAGGACGTGATTGTGGTGTTAAGGGGTTTTCTGTACTTCCTGTTTGCAGCTGGTGGAGGGAGTGTCCTCTCAGAGCTGTCCCATTGCCACCAAGAAACAGGTAAATGCATATTTTAACACATAAAACATTAGTGTGTATATTCATGTTGTATGAAACTATAAAAGTTTAAGAAGCAGAAGTGACATGTGGTTTGTGTTTGTGATCAGAAGACAGAGGCTCTGAGCGACTGGCTGATGGGAGCGCTTCCTTCAAGCAAATCTCCTATTGGTTACCAGTCCAGCAACAACCCTCAGGATTGGCTAATGGAGGAGAGCAAGGTGAGACATGACCACCTGCGTAGTCGCAGTGTTTCACTGCACATTAAGCGAGGAGAAGGAACAGATGGGGGGGGGGGGGGAGGAGGAGGAGCAGCAGCAGCAGATGGGGGGGAGGAAAAGATGATTATGAGGCAGAGGAACATTCAATAGTGAGGCCTCCTCTTGTGTGTTAACTGACTTCCTGTGTATTTGTGTCAGACTTCCTGTCCCGTCCTGGCCTCTGTGGACTCCCTACAGGCCTGGGGTCACCTCATGGACCTGGAGGCGTGGCTCCTTCGAGACCACCCTCCCGTCGGCAGGCAGCGGACCAATAGCAGCTGCAGCTCCACTTTCTCCATCGAGAAGATTGATGAATCAGAGTTTACCGTCAGTCCTGAGGAGGAGGAGGAGGAGGAGGGAAAGGAGGAGCCTAGCGACTGGCTCATCACTCCGCCCACTGTTGCAGTGGAGACCATGTCAGACGCAGAGCGCTGGAAAGAGGTTTTGAAGCCGTTTGACGACGGCTGGTCTTCAAGCGACTGGCTGATGGGACCAAGCCGCCCCGCCGCTGACTGCTCTTCATGCTGCCAGACCACCAAGGCCTTGGAGATCGAGAACCTGGGTCAGCTTAAGTGCCTGAAGACCCCGCCCACCTCGCCTGCAGCCCCCGAGGCACCGGCCCTGGAGGCGTGGCTTCAGCAGGTGGCGCCTCTGCAGCAGACGTGCAGGGCGAATGAGGTCTGCGCCTCCTTCTCCGATTGCGTCTGTGAGGAGAACTGTGGGAGAGAAGCTCTGAGCCTCTGGCTGCTCAAACAGGATGGGAGAGACAAGAACGGGGTCCCTGTAACCCCGCCCCCCGTCGCTGGAGCTCCACCTATTGCAAAGAATGCCCCGCCCACCCTACATCACAGAGAGCAGGAACAGAAGGTGACTTGTTTTGTTCATTCTTTCATCCATGAATCATTCAGCCTTCTAAATAATGAGTCATTCCCTGAATGATCATTTCTCAGGTTCAGGCCATCCTGGAGGCCTGGCTCCACCCCACCAACCCCCCCCTGTCTGCCCGGGTTGCTCTTGAGGAGGAGAAGGCCAGCAGGGAGGACCACAGCTCCGGGTTCTCGTCTCCCTTCCTTTGCCCTCTGGATCCAGGTCTCTGGGTGATCCCGGGGTCAGGAGGTCAGCCCCAACCAGCGGCAGAGGACAAGTGGCTGCAAAAGAAGAGGAGTCAGGCTCAGGTAACAGGCCCGCTGAGACCAGCTCGGTCCCCTACTGGCAGGTGTCCTGACAGCAATGTGTGATCAGTCTGTGCGGTTGTTACAGGAGCGCCTGGCGATGCCCTCCGTCTGTGACCTGTTCTCCTGCATGAAAGTGGGCGGGGACAAAGAGAAGTGGCTGCACAAAGCTGCTGAACAGGTGAGTTCACTTCACTGCTATCAGTCAGTTGGTGGGAAATAGTTCCTTTAATGTTGTCTTTCTTCTCTTCCAGATGTGATGATGATGATGAGGCTTCTTACTCAGCACATGACTACGAGGGGAAACCATTGCTGTGATGGCATCACAATGAGCTCTCCTCCAATCAGCATCAACAACCCGCTGATCAATACACGTCTTGGGAAACCTTGCATTTCCAAACTTTTATTTTCTCCTCCAAATAATTCAGTGAGAGTCCAGGTGTATCTTCATCAAAGCTTCTAATCTATTGATCTTTGATTCATTTATGACTGACTATTCATCTATTAATTATCGAAAGATTTCTGCTCTAAGCTCTTTTGATTTGTATGTTTCTTATTGATTACCTGCTGCGACAGATTTTAAGTTTCTTTTATCCTTAAAAAATGTTGATCAGTTGACATTTAATCAATAATGATGACAGGTCTCCCGATACATGTTCTCATCTGCTCCTGATTGGATGGAGTGGGGCCTGCGATTTAACCGAAGCCTTCTCTTGTTTCCTGTGACGCTGCCTCTTTTCTTACTGAATGTTTCACAAATAGCTTCACAGGTGGGATGTGAATAACTTTGCGTCTTTTCTATCGATTTGATTCTCAATAGATACATTATTATTTCAGTTTTAAAATGTGTAAAGGAATCGTCTTAGCGTTTTTAATCAGGATGCTCTGCCCTAAGTTGAGGTCTTGCAAGCAGACATGGCGTCTTGTACCATGTCAACACCAACTACCGGACTCAAGTGAACATGTAACCCAGAATGCATCTGAGCTGAGCATGCCGCCATCTGTGAGGTCACATGACTGAGGTGATTGGTGCTTTTTATTGGAGCTCGTAGGTCTGGAGCTTATTAGAGGGGCTGATATATATATAGCAATGTATATTCTTTACAATAATAAACCTGATGACATAACTTTGTCTCCTCCCTCTTGGTTTATCCTGAAAGTTTATTTTTAAGTGAATGATTTTACTCTGAAAGTTCTAGTTGAATTTAAATATAAAAGTCCATCTCCTAAATTGTGGAACAAGCTCTCTGATAGACACACCTCTTCAGACTCTACCTCCACTAAAACACTAACAAACTGTAGACCTTAAACTGGACTTATAAAGGCTCGCATCTAACCAGTTGTACATCAACTTCTTTTATGAAATTGCTCTTTGTTGTTTGTTGTTCTTCTGAGTTTGTTTCCTTTTAGTTGAAATGCACTTATTGTAAGTTGCTTTGGATAAAAGCCTCAGCTAAATGACGTGATGTGATGTCTTTGAGTAGATGAGAAAAGTGTCTCCAAGTCTCTAGTCTTCATCCTTGTAGCCTTCGTAGACCTGAGCTGGTCCTCAACAGCCGCAGAGGCCTACAGGGGGACTTCCTGCTTGCGTCATCAGCATTACCTCCCCTGCTCCCGTTGCCTAGCAACCTGCTGACCTCAACAATAAAATCCTGAAACCCGAAAACCTTTTAAAGTACAGATAATTTTAAAGTAACATCTAATTTCGAAAGATACCCTTCTCCGGAGCATGATATATTTCAGGCTTAGTTTTCCGGGTATTTTACATTTAAATGAATGACGGAGAAATACACAAATATGGACCATTTGTAAAATATATTTATAATATAAACAATGTTTTTTCCCTCAAGGATCCTAATCCGGCTGTGAACATGAACTGGTCGGAAGTATCATTCTGACGAGATAAAAGAAGCTTAATGAAATCCGTAATTTTTCCATTGAGTTCAACATTCCCTGGAAAACTTCTGTTATTGTTCACAGAAACGCAACATGGACGAGTTAACGGAAAAGAAACGGTCAGAACACAAAATACACAGAGAGAACCTTCAAAACAAACTGTATTGGGGAGAAAGCGATAGATGAGAGACGTACCGAAACCTCACGACACTTCACGACATTTGGCGGCATAGTTTGCGGCTTTCAGTCCGCAAGCCAATCGGATTGGACGCACGGAGCGTGGTGCGTAGTAGCTCCGCTAATCATTGGCTGGAGAGGCTCCGGACGCTGCGCAACCTTCCGCCTCCGAGGCGCATCGTCCTGTCCGCCCCGCTGGACTCGGTGCCGCTCCGTGCCGCTCTAGCAGGGACGTCGCAGCAGCGGTTGCTAGCCAACAGGCCGCCGCTGCTCTCCGGGTGAGATGTGACCGAGCTGCGGCGGAAACAAGCGACTTGTTCTCACCTCGAACCGAAGCGGACTGATCCGGGTTCAACCGTGAGTGTTTACAGGGGCTACCGGGAAAATGACGGGCAGGAGGAGCGGCGCTGTGCACCTTACTGTGTGTGTGTGTGTGTGTGCGCGTGTGCGTGCGTGCGTGCGTGTGTGCGCGTGCAAACCACAATAGATGTCCATGTGAAGGAGGAGAAAGGTGACATGGAGCAATGAAGAGGAGGCCTCACTATTGAATGTTCCTCTGCCTCATAATCATCTTTTCCTCCTCCCCATCTGTTCCTCTTCCTCCTCCTCCTCCTCCCCATCTGTTCCTCCTCCTCTTCCTCCTCCTCCTCCTCCCCCCCATCTGTTCCTCCTCCTCGTCCTCATCATCTTTACCTTCCCACATCTGTTCGTCCTCATAATAATGTTCCTCTCCCTCCTTATAGCTGTTTGTTCCATCTTCTCATCATCGTCTGTTCCTCCTCCTCATCTGCTCCTCATTGTTTGTACTTCGTCAACTGTTTCTCCTCTTCTTCATCTGTTCCTCCTCCTCCTTATAGTTGTTTATTCCTCCTCGTTATTGTTGTTTGTTCTTTCTCATTGTCGTATGTTCCTCTTCGTGATCTGCTCGTCCTTTTCATCATGTGTTCCTCCTCTTCATCATCGGTTCCTCCTCTTCAACTGTTTCTCCCCTTCATCTGTTTCTCCTCTTCATCAACTGTTTATACCCCTCTTCATCTGTTCCTCCTCTTCCTCCTCTTTTTCTTGTACTCATCATAATTGTATAAATTCCACTTTAAACTTTTCTTATACCATTGAATTAAATGGCATTTTATTGTAATATTTAATTATTTCACATTTTACAATGTTTTATTTTGATGAACTATTATGTTATTGTAGTATTATTTATACTTTTTTTTACATTCTGTTGTTTTACTATGTCTTTTATTCTGAAGGACAACCAACCGTACTTCCGTTTCATCGCAGCCATTTAATCCTTTCCCACAATGCTTTGTGTCCACGTCCCCTGCTTCCTGTTTATTGTGACCGTCTCCACCGGTAACATTTTAACGTTTATGCCGCCGTGCCGCCGTCTAAACATCGGTGAGTAACCGAATTCCGACTCGTTTAGCCGCCAAATCCGGTTTACATCGTTTATTCCGCCGTTAGCTCTTTTATTTTGACAGTTGAGAGAAAATGCCTGATCTGCTTCCTCATCACTGACACGGAGCCCGACCGAGCCCCGGAACTCCTCTCAAAAGCTGCACTATTTAGCGCCTCCTCGCTTTCCGAGCCGCTCAAACGGTGCTTTCCGAGCCGCGGACGCGTTGTAGCGAACTAGAGGAGGCCGCGGTGAGTTCGGCTTCCTCCCGACTCACCGATAAGATGGAGGTCTGGATGAAATGTCATCAACGCGCAAAAACCTCCAACCCTGATCCAACGTGGGATGAAAGGGAGAACTATTTGATGCACCGTGATCCGGTTTAAAGGGCGGCTTTCTGAATGCAGTTCGGCGGAGCGGTCTGGCACGGATACAGTCCCCAAATCCGATGTGTAGCTTTATTCCCCATTTTATGAATATTAAAGTGTTGTCAGTCATGAGGTCAGAGGTTACATGTCTGTATAATCTGCAGTGATGTGTATATATACGCACATATGTGTATGTAGGTCAGTGAACGCATCACTGAGCAACATAAGCTTTTTAATAGATGATTTTATTAAATACCCTCTCCTCCCTCTTCAGGGCTGTAGCTGCTCTTTTGCCTCCCTGGAGTCAGGATGGAGGACTCGGAGACGGAGCTGGTGGTGTCCGAGTCGGATGCTCTGGGTGCAGACTTCATCACAGTGGAGTTGGACACTCAGCCTATCGAGTACGTGGTGAAGTGGGCCGAGGTGGGGTCAAAGTTCACCATCTCCTGCGTGAAGAAGGAATCCGACGACCCAACGGAGCTGACGGCGGAGCAGCTGAAGATGGAGACTGAGGAGGCCTTCTTCGCTCCCTACGAGGAGGTGTACCCCTGCGAGGTGACGGAGCAGAGCGTGGAGATCAAGACCGACTCCGATGATGATGAGGAGGACACCGAGGAGGAGCAGGAGGTGCTGGTGGAGGCGGTAGGCAGCCAGCCAGAGGGCGAGGCTGATTCGGACCTGGCCGACTTTGAGCCGGACGAGCGTCAGTACCGCTGCAGCTATTGCGGAAAGAGCTACAGCCACGCCTCCAGCCTCTACCGCCACCAGCAGACGCATGGAGGCCAGAGCGCCGGCGGGGCTCCAGCGCCCGCCAAACGGGCCCTGGAGCCCACGCCCCAAGAGGCGCGGTACACCTGCCCCCACTGTGGGATGAGCTTCAAAGGAAGCAGGTAATCCTTACTTACTCCTCCCCGTCTCCTTGTTTATTCACTGATTCACTCCTCCTGTTTCCTTGTGTCCTTCACTAACCCCCCCCCTCCTAGTTTCCTTCACTGACTCCTACTTCCATGTCTTCCGCTGACTCCTGTCTCCACGCCTCCTTGCAGGATGCTGGGCAGTCACCTGCGGCTGCACGGGAAGAGAAGGATTCACCCGTGCAACCTCTGTGGGAAGGAGTTCAACCACAGCTCCAGCCTGTCGCGCCACCGCCTCATCCACAAGAAGGGGAAGGGGCCCAAAGATGTGGCCCCCAGCCCTAACATGGCCGCCATGCGCCGCTCGCTGAAAGCTAAGAACAAGAAGCCCAGGAGGCAGCAGAGGCAGCAAGCCGCGGACATGTTGGAGAGTCCGGCTGGAGACAAGTTCTACGCCTGCCCGCAGTGTGACATGAGCTTCAGGACCTCCACCCAGCTCTCCAAGCATCAGGTGACCCACGTCAAGGAGCTGCTGAACAACTACACCCCTGGCAAGGAGAACCTCGGGGAGACCTCCTCGGACCTCAAGATCCGCCTCAAGCTCTGCTCACGAGACAAGCCCAACTTCTACACCCTGTGCAAGAAGAACCGCCGGCGCCGGGCCAACCGGCCTGGCAGGCGGGGCGCCTCCATCTCGGAGGAGGAGCGAGGAGGAGGAGCCGGCCGTCACGTGTGCAGCCAGTGCGGGAAGCGGTTCAGCCACGCCTCCAGTCTGGCTCGGCACCAGCAGACCCACCGTGCTGGGGACGGAGAGGCCCGGGCCAAGCTGCAGCAGCACCACCACCAGAAACAACTCCACGCCAAGACCAAGACCTTCACCTGCGCTGCCTGCAACAAGACCTTCATGCACTCCTCCAGCTTCTCCCGCCACAAGAAGGCCCACATGGAGGAGGAGCAGCGGGCCCGGGCCGCCGCCGACAAACGCCGGAAGAGGGCGGTCCTGGACGAGACCGCCCCGCTGGAGTCCGACTCGGAGTGAGGTTTCTGCCGGCTTGGACCGGTTTTCAACCTGTTCTGGGTTGGTTCTGAATCAGCACCGACTGGTTCTGGACTGGGTCAGAGCCAGTTCTGGAAAAGTTCTAATTCAACAACATTCTGGACCAGTTGGGGACAGATTCTGGGCCGTTGGTCAACTGGACCTGGTTGGTACTTGTCTAGTGTAAATAGCAGCAGGACTTCCATATATGGTCATACCTGACGATAGCTTACAGATGGAATTAGATCTAAAGTGTTAGCCCCGCCCCTCGTCCCGGCCACCTCCACCTGTCTGTCAGGTTGCACACAGACGCTGCTCCCGTTCATCCTGCCCATTTCCCATCTGCCACCTGGGGAGAAAGCTTGGATATTTCCCATCAGCCCTGATACCGTTGACACATTCAATTTCTATATCGAAACAAAGCACACAGTGCATTGTGGGTAAACTAGTTACTTACTAAAAAGATTCATAACAACAATCAAGGCGGTCAATTCAGTTGTAACTTTGTAAAGCTGAAAACGGGTCCAGGGCTCATCTGGTCCAGGACTGATCTAGTTCAGGTCTGGATTGTGATTGACGGAAGTTCTGCTGGTGTACGGTTCTGAATGGTTAATGGGAGCAGAGAGCTGATTGGTTGAGCTAGTGTTTCCTCCACGTTAACGTTTGCATGAAGACTTTAACCTGCAGCTTGTCGGCCATGTTTGTAGTTTTTTGGTGGTTTTGTGGAGGTCAAAGCTTAAACTGCACTTCTTATTTATGAATTTGGAACAATGTTGTAATATATAAATATTTAAATGTGACTCATAAATAAAGACATAACCGCCCTTGTTACCGTAGCAACACCACCTGCATCGTCTTCATCGGACAGATAGGAAGTGACCTGCGGACGTCCATTTTTCAAAGTCACAAAAGAATCCATTAGTGAAAGACTGACGGGCGTCTTGGACCGATCAGGGACCAGGTCTTCTTCCCTGACACCCCCCCACCTCCCCTCCTCCAGCCGTCAGATGGCGGAAGACACTTTGAGTTTTTACCGTGTGAATTGGCTTTGACTTAATTTTATGGTATTTATAAGTGTGTGTGTGTGTGTGTAGGCGGCTGCGCTATGGACCTCCTGTAGAACACGTATCTCTTCATCCTCCTGGTTTTAGTTCTCTCGGTTCCCTTCAAGCCGCCGTCCTCGTCCACAGTATTTTGCATTTGGATCCATGTTGTGTTGGTTTCTGTCCTCACCTGCAGGTAGAAGGTTGTTCGTCATTGTATCGTGTTTGACAATAGAATAAAAACCCAGTTGACATGTTTTGTCTTGCGTTTTGTAATAAACCTTAAAAAGAACAAGCTTCTTGTGTGAGTGTCTTCACTAAGTGAACTTGTTTCACACTGAAGGCTCCACGGAAGCCAACAAAAGACATTAAAATCACTAAGTTTTGATTTTATTTCAAATGAAGTTGTCTTAATACTGACTTTTGTGGGCGGAGCCCCGACCTCTACAGAAGGTGTTCCTGTTGGGTTCTGATTACCTGTGTGTGTGTCTGTCTGTCCTTCACTAGGTCTGAATTCTTTGGGCTGCATCCTTGTAGGACCTAGCCTTCTGGTCTACGTGGTACAAGTAGAACGTGGAGGGACTTAGGACCCAGGGGGGTTCCGCTGAGATATACAAGCATCTGACCACACATAATATTTGGGAAATATTAATTTATTGTTGTTACAGTTCAGAGTCCCTTTGAAGCCAACGTCCTGCTTCCAGTTTGGAGTCTCGATGACGGTCCTCATGTCCTTTAATTCAAACATTGTTAGTTTGAATGCACAAAATGACAAGCTGCACTCTGTTTAAATTTAATGTCTTGTCTGTATCCACAAAGTTATGTATCTAAACTGTCTTTAAACAGACTCAATGTTACTGGTGAACAACACTCAGCCCAGTTAGTCTAACTGGGCTCATACACATACATGAGCTATAACTAGACTACAGTTATAGCTCATGTATAACCGCTACGGAGATGTGAATAGCAGCATTTCACAGAAGCCTCCCTGAGAACAGGCTGAGATGAGCTGACCGCCCGGTGTGGAGTCTGACGGTCCGTTAACTTCACCTCACATCACCCAATTCCTGGAGTTAAATGTTGATTAAACAACTAACTTCCTGCCTGAGAAATTCCTGAAATGACATCCCATGAGTTAACTATAGTGGTATTTATAAACTTCGACGTACAGTTGTTTTTATCTTCCTATGTCATCGTTGACTGTTGCTCAGGTGAAATGCATTCTGGGATATTTGGCTCTCATAAGAACAGACATGTCTGCTCCAATGCAATCTCAGTAAAATGGGCGGGGCAAGTCACATGTACGACATGACAGTACTCGGGCTGCGACTGATGATGTTTCACGAGTCTACGAGAACACATGATGTCTTCAGGTGGTGTGCTGGCACCTGCAGGTTAATCTCCTTTACTCAGCCTCCTTCACTGGTACCAGTCCGCTCCCCTCGTTACCAGTGGCTACCCGCATCCGTCTTTTTGTTAACAATGAACTTCTTCTCAGCAGCTTGCTCTGCTTTGTTGCCGTCTCTGAGGCTGTGACAGTCTTCCTGTCCCAACCCGCTATATGTCTCTATCGCCTTGTTTCTCCCTCAGTAAGAGATAAACAGGTTATAGATTGCTTCCAATGCAATAGGTTACTCATGTTGTTAGATCACTGTTAATGTTAGATTACTTATGTTATAACTAGGGCCGGGACTTGATTAAAAATATTAATCTAATTAATTAGAGGCTTTGTAATTAATTAATCGAAATTAATCGCATTTTAATTGCATAAATATTTGACCTGAGAACAGTGAGAAGTAATTTTTTTCACATGGATTTTTATTTTTGTTCAACCACATGGACTTAGTTACCCTGGTCCTTAAACCAGTCATCTGGTGCAGTGTGGGTTGGGTGTGGGTCCTTGTACGTCCACGCTAGCTGCTAATTGTGTTGCGTTGAGGTGATACTTGAGGCTCGATGTGAATTCCTTGTTGCACAGCTTGCACACAACCACGCTCTTATCGACGCTTCCATCCGTGTGTTTATTATAAGAAGATTTCCCATTCACGGGGCCACCCGACACGGTCTCGTCAGCTTCTTCGTTCACGTTCACTGTGGTTTGTTGTTGTCTCAAGTCATGGACGCTAGTTGGTGCTCCAGTGTAATCGGTCCCCCCGAAACTCATCCAGTGAGAAACGTTCCGCGGTGCAAAAAATAAGTGTAAAAATGCGTAAAAAATGTTTAATGTGTTATTTTTTGTGTAATTAATTAATCTTAATTCACATTGTAATTAATTAATCGTAATTAACGCGCTAAAGTCCCGGCCCTAGTTATAACATATTATTAGTGTTCGGAGTATGGTTTGTCAAAGAAGTCACAGTATAGAGTTACCAGCTCCATTTGTCTTCTCTTCTGCATAGCAACAGGTAATTCATAAGATAATTACATAATTACAAGAAAAACATACCAGCATATCTACATTTCTAAAAAGAAAAATACACAACACAAGCGTATATGTTGTTCCTCTTCTTCTTCGGGCTCTTTTACCCCTGCTGTATGAATAAACTGTGAGCTAAGATGTTACTAATTGGGAAAAGACAGCAAACTTGTACCCCCCGTGTCTTCCTGCGTCATAGCAACTGTCCTTGGCCCTTTGATGACATCAGGGGAGTAAATCTGTTCCTCTGATCTGATTACCTCTATTTATCTGCTCATCTGCGTTTAACCATCTGCACACGCTCTGTTACTGTGAGACACTTTCACTGTAAGACAATGTGAAATAATGTAAGAAAATGTGAGACACTGTCACTGTCACTGTACGACAAGGCGAGACCATGTAAGAGACTTTGTGACAATGTCAGACAATAGGAAACACAGTAAGACACTGTGATACCATGTAAGACACAATATAACGAGACATTTTCACACTATTCAATTCATTTTGTATCAGCATTACTATCTCTACATATACATTCTCTGACCTTTGACCCTCTCATTGACTATCCCCCAAAAAATGTCGAGAAAAATGGACAAGAAACCTTAGTGTGTGATGTCATGTGATCAGAACATAAACAACATAAAGGATGTAGTGGATGTAGGAGACTAAATGGACTGCACCTTTCTAGTCTTCTTACAATGATAACAAGGAGGAAGTAATAGTGTCATTAATACTAATATTACTACTAATAATAATGATAGTAGCAGCCGGTGTCAGCAGGGCCATGGGAGGAGTCAGGACCAGGGTCCAGATAGAACCCCAATCCATATGAACCTGTAAAAAGGAGAGCGAGAAGAAGAGAGAGGAGCTCAGTGTGTCCCAGGAAGTCCTTCAGCAGTCTCTGCTCATATCAGCGTAGTTCAGGGCTGGTCCATGCTGCCACACTGTAAGACATACTAATAATACTGTAACCGTTAAAGAATACTACAAAGCAATTACAGTGTAATACCTTATATTAGAATAAACACTATAATGAACTGTAATACCTCTATATACCTATATACTCTTGTATATACCTTTGTATTGTTGTGTGTTCTGTGTCCCAAAGCAGCGTTGATAATGAAAGATGAGTCAGACAGTTTGGCGTCAGTTACAATCCCTTTATAGGTTTTATCATACATAGCGGAGCGACTACAAGCTCCAACCAATGCACAACAACTGGCTGAAAACATCACAACTTTCCATTTCACAAAAAAGCAATAAAATACAAACATTACAACGTGTAACTGAAGACTGAATTTAATTGTACTGACCCATTAATAACTATACAAACAACTTTATCCCTCACCTGTGGGTCTTTAGAGTATAAAAACGCTCCTGTAAGTTCACCCTGACAGGGAGCTAGACGGCCATTTTTGCATAAAGCATGTTACAGCATGTTAAAGCCTTTTGAAGCATGTGGAAGCACATTACAGCATATTGGAGCATGTTGCCGGATGTTGGAGCATATTAAAGCATGTTAAAGCATGTTGGACCATGTTAAAGCATGATAAAGCATGGTAAAGCATGTTAAAGTATGTTATAGCATGTTAAAGCATGATAAAGCATGGTAAAGCATGTTAAAGCATGTTATAGCATGTTAAAGCATGTTGGAGCATGTTGCAGCATGTTAAAGCATGTTGGAGTAAGTTGAAGCATGTTAGAGTATGTTAAAGCATGCTAAAGGATGTTGCAGCATGTTACAGCATGTTGGAGCATGTTAAAGCATGTTGGAGCATGTTGGAGCATGTTGGAGCATGTTATAGCATGTTATAGCATATTAAAGCATGCTGGAGCATGTTAAAGCATGTTAAAGTATGTTAAAGCATGTTGCAGCATGTTAAAGCATGCTAAAGCATGTTAAAGCATGTTCAAAGCATGTTAAAGCATATTAAAGCATGTTGGAGCATGTTATAGCATGTTATAGCATATTAAAGCATGCTGGATCATGTTAAAGCATGTTAAAGCATGTTGCAGCATGTTAAAGCATGTTAAAGTATGTTAAAGCATGTTGCAGCATGTTAAAGCATGATAAAGCATGGTAAAGCATGTTAAAGTATGTTATAGCATGTTAAAGCATGATAAAGCATGGTAAAGCATGTTAAAGCATGTTATAGCATGTTAAAGCATGTTGGAGCATGTTGCAGCATGTTAAAGCATGTTGGAGTAAGTTGAAGCATGTTAGAGTATGTTAAAGCATGCTAAAGGATGTTGCAGCATGTTACAGCATGTTGGAGCATGTTAAAGCATGTTGGAGCATGTTGGAGCATGTTGGAGCATGTTATAGCATGTTATAGCATATTAAAGCATGCTGGAGCATGTTAAAGCATGTTAAAGTATGTTAAAGCATGTTGCAGCATGTTAAAGCATGCTAAAGCATGTTAAAGCATGTTCAAAGCATGTTAAAGCATATTAAAGCATGTTGGAGCATGTTATAGCATGTTATAGCATATTAAAGCATGCTGGATCATGTTAAAGCATGTTAAAGCATGTTGCAGCATGTTAAAGCATGTTAAAGTATGTTAAAGCATGTTGCAGCATGTTAAAGCATGCTAAAGCATGTTAAAGCATGTTGAAGGACGTTCCCCTGACTGTCTTTGGTAAATTGGGTTTAAAAGATGGACATGAACACCCTTAGAATATTCCTTGTGTTCAAGTCATTTTTAAGGAAGAAGTTGCATGATTCCTACTCCCTGTCACCATTAACTTTTCAATAATATTTTTGGCAAATTGTTTTCCACGTCAACAAACCGCCGGACTCATTCTTCGGGTGTCAGATAGCGGACGATGCGTTCACTGACGGACCGACATTGCCGGTCTGCTCAGCCCCCCTACTGGACTAAAGGAGCAACCGCAATGGGATCTCAGCCCTGGTAGACCCGATTGAACAGATTGTTCGGGCCCTTTTGAAGACTGACGTCTGTCAGGCCTGTTGCTGTAGCATTAATAGAAGGAAGCATTAATGTGTGTGTGCGGGGGGGCGGCGGGGGGGTACCTAATATATATTTGTATATCATTTTAAAATTCCCAACCCAGAAGTTATATTTACAGCAGCAGGTTTCTGTTCCTCCTGTTTAAAAATAAACTCTGATCAACATATGTACACAATGGAAAAAATCACAATGTGATGTGTGTGTGAGTGTGTGTGTGAGTGTGTGTGTGAGTGTAGTATCTTAACACATGTATGATTGTGTATGTACAGATGGATGAATACATTCCTCTATTGCTCTCTGCTGTGTGGAGGAGAAGCAGGTAGAGGTGTGTAGTGGGGGGGCCTCAGTCCTTTGTATTTGGGGGCGGAGCTCTCAGTTGGCAGCCTCAGGTGACTCCCCGCCCTCCACCACCTGGTTGCTGCTCCCGAGTGTCTTCAGTTTGGTGAGCAGATCTCCAAACGTGTCCTTCACCCCTTTTTCCAGCAGCCATCCGTCGCTCTCACACTCCGGGTTCTCCGGGTCATCCATCGTTTCCAGAGCTGTGGTCAGGTACTTCAACCCGGCCATGTCCACCGACTGGGACACACACAGAGACGCATGGACATCATAACACAGCACACATATCATTTCTCTTTAAATTTACTATATCAGAACTTTAATCATGATAAAATTGTTGTGCTGGGTAATCAATAACTGAACTTAATAACTAAGCTGAGGACAAAACCTAATCACATGACATCATTCGTTTACAATATGACTATTTACTTTGAAGAAGACTTTTGGGGGAAACTAAGAGGTTAACGTGTTGGTTGGGTGGAGGCTGCTGATTGGTCACAAACCGAAGACAATGAAACCCATCTGAGAGCAGCAGGGTGTGACTGAGTTCTCCATGTTGTTCCTAAACCTCCGTGACACTTCAGGTCAAACCTGTTGTTTTGACCCACATGACCATCGATGTTTGCTCTCAGCAACTCTCCCTCGTACTGATCTTCCCAGAATGCAACCTGTTGCTGATGCAGGCAGATTAACCCCCCCGAAATAGTTCCTGATCCTCCGTGAGCCTGACCACCACGCTCTAGATTAACACCAAGTCACCTCAGCACCTGAGTCAAGTGAAAGATCTGATACCAGGTCAGATTGTAATTCAGAGGTTGAAGTTTCAAATGAACTCCAGGGACGCAAAGCAGGAAGAAGGAGGAGGAGAATGAAAAGTAGTGGATGGAGAAGAAGAGGAAAGTGGAAGAAAGGGAAGAACAAGATGAAGACCACTCTCTGTCGGAGTGTGACTGTTAATGTGATTCTGTGAGTGAGTGTAGCCGTGAGTGTGACTTTGTCTTTGAGTCTTGTCATTTTCAGCCCAACTGTCGAGGTGACTCCATCCTTGAGTCAGCTGGGATCATCTTGTGTACTTTGATTCCTTTGTTGTTGTTTACATACCTCCAGGATGACGGTGGCAACGATGAGCACTCCGATGCTGTTCATCATGCTGCTGAAGTAGTAGAAGAGAGCCTCGCGGCAGCCCCGCGTCCAGATGTTGAGCTCCTCAATACGGTGGTCGTAGTCGTAGTGGGCGGAGTTATTGGTCAGGTGATGCTGGATGCAGGGCCGGGGGGAGCCGGGGTTACAGCAGCTGAACGGGACGCTATCCATCAGGTACTTGCCCTCCACGTTACTCAGCACTCGACTGCAGGTGGAGACAGTCGGGGGTTAATACTCACTCTACAGACATCTAAGGTGACGATCATCATGGTTCACTCTAAATGTCTTCAATGCCCCCCCCCCCCACTCCCGCCATTAGAGACCAGCAGCGGTAACCACAGACCTGCAAGTACATACCCGCCACTACAGATGTGCACCAACAGACCTCCAACTAAAGACTAACGTGTTTCTCAGTATGTTTGCAATGATCACATGTTCTATATAAAATGTTGCTCTGGTAGGCAAATGAAGCACACCCTCAGTCGACTGGTTTCGTTTAACCTTGTCATGTTAGCAGGGGAGTAAGCTGCAGCGAAGTGTAAATCAGATCCTGACAGATTATAGACTTAGAAAAGAGAAGCCGGTACATCGACCTCCTGCACGATAACTTTTACCTCCTTAAGTCCCTCCTTTATCCTCCACTGACCCCCTTTGACAGAACTCCTTTTGGTGACCTGCTGATCTCTGAAAGTTTTAAATGTGGGAGACTTTAACCAGCATTTAATAGCAAGCTTAGAGATGAGACTAAATGAGCCAGAGATCACAGATGCTGAAGCAAATTTTCTAGGAAAGTTAGAAATAAAGTGTTGGAGCGGCCAGTGTCATACGACCCAGAAGAGATGAGTTAACCAGTTAAATATAAAGCCGATTTTAGTTCAGAGTCATGAAGTGGATAACATGGTATCATTATCCATTATTTCTATGAAACATCAGAAAACACCTATCTGATATTGATCTCTAGTTTTGTCTCCAGCGGGTACTCACTCCTTCACCAGGTCGTTGCTCATGTCCAGGTACCGGTTGCTGATCCACTGCACCTCAAACCAGTCCCTGAAGTTGTTGTTGCCGCAGCAGCGGAATTCGATCTGTGTCATGTCCAAGGTCCTCTTCATGAAGCAGCGCCCCGGCGTGTCGGTGTCCTTGTAGAACTTGATGCTGTTCTTTAGGCCCTCGGCCAGCGTCAGGTACACTGCGAACTGCATGAGGAAGCAGAGCAGCGCTGTCAGCAGCAGCAGCGCGTTGAAGCCGCAGCACAGCAGCAGGAACGGCTTCAGCATCGGCTTCCACTTGGCAAACTTGATGGGGTCCAGAGAGTCGTGGCATACCTTCCCCCCGAAGGCGTTGAGCCCACAGGCCAACAAGCCCACCAGGATCAAGAGGTTGGGCACTAAGTGGCTCTCGTTGTTGTCCATCATCTCACTTCTTTTCCGCAACTCGATTTTGAAGAAAATGCCGAGGCTGAAGAGGATGATCCCCACGATGACCGAGAGCCAGTAGATCATCCACAGACCCTGGGCCAGCTTCACCCTTTTCTGCAGGGTGAACTTCACCGGCATGAACGGCATGATTTCACCTCTTAGTGTGACCGAAGCAACCAACTGAAATCAACTATCGTTTTCCTATCAAAGAGAAACCAGTTTCCTCTGGTGAACAGTTTAGGAATCCCTCACAGATTAAATCCCATCCACAAAGAAGCAGCTGCACGCAACTCAGCCAGAACCCCTGGTTTCAGACCCATAATGCCGAGCTGCAGGTCCATACTGTTGGGGGGGCCGAGGGGTCTGCCATGAAATCACAACGAATGCTGTCAGAGTTGTGATGGGCAGCGAGCTCCTCCAGCAGAAAGGTGTGAATGTGAGCGAGCTGGTCCTGGTCCTCTAAGCCTCCGAGGGGCTTTGATCCCATTAGCAGATCAGCTGCTGCTTTAAGCCTCCGACTTACAGCTAATTGGTTTGCTGCTAAGCAGCTGCTTCCTCCGCTGGGCCCAGTCCCTATGAAGACTTCCTGTAACAAGATGTTGGTTCTTCTTCCTGCACAAGAATCCCTAATATCGGATATATTTCTCTCTTCGACTAAAAACAAAAGCTTTCAAAATTCCTTGTTGTTTTTAGTCACTTTGCTTTCAAAGGACGACATAAAGCTGCTGCTGCTGTGGAGAAGAATCCAGTCAGTGTCACTGAGGTCAACCAACGTAGTAGTACTCTGAAACGACAATAATGAAATAATAACACAGCTTGTAGAAAGGGGAAAGTCCTCTGGCAGGGAGGGGGGGGGGGGGGGGAAATGATGGACAACTCCTTCCCCACCTGCCCCGGTGTAAGAGGGAGGGGAACCGCAGGTAGTACTACTACTACTCTAGTAGTGGTGGTGGTGGTAGTATTAGTAGTAGTAGTAGTCCTTCCTGGTATTACTGCTATTCAGGAACATGTTTGCACTTTAACTTGCTGTAATCCTGTGACTCTTCCCACTGTGAGACTAATAAAGGATTCTTTTATTTTATCTTTATAAAAGGGTTATTAAATAAGAAGAGCCTATTTATTCTAGTATTATTATGGGCATCATTTAATGGAACCATTCATTTTAATCACATCTAAATGTCTAGACTTCTGGAGAACAACAGTTTGTAGAGTCAAATGTTAAGAAACAAGTCTTTTCAGTTATTATATACACTATTATAATGAATTATCAATGAAACAAACAAGAACTCCTTTTAAAGCGTTTATTGGTTTTGTTATTCTTATACAATATTGTACATTTACTCATTTTTACAATAATTCACATATTAACAAGTCTTAAAAATGATGATGATGTTCAAAATGAGGAAGATAAGGAAGATGAGGCCACTTTTTATTTAAACCTATAAAAACATTTCAAACTTAAGAGTTTAAGGGAAACCTTTTTTTCATAAGAAACTAATAAATAAATAAATAAAATTAAAGTTCACTTTCTGTTCAAAGTCAAAAAAAGAGGAAAGTACATCACAGCTCATCTAAACACAAAGAGTCAAACGAAGAATAGGAACAATCCTTCTCTCATTTCCCTTCTGCAGCAGCACTGAATTCTGGGAGGATGTAGCCATGGAAACTAAAAAAAAACACACCAACTCAAAATGTAGCTGTTTTCTTGACTCACCAATCAGCAATTGGCCACTGGGGTTACCATGGTTACGTTTCTTAAGAGACGACGTGGGGATTTCACAGTAAAAGCCTTCACATACGCCGTTCTTATTTTGTAAATACGATCAATACCCAGAAGCCTCAGCTGAAATCGCCATGGAGACACGGCCAGAATGTCCCTGAAGGTTCTACAAAGGTTTACCTTTAGCTTCCTAAAGCGCTCATTTGATGAAATGCATCCTGGGGGTTCAAGTATTTATTCTCTTTCAATCTGAAACCGGGCTACTTTTTCTGAACTCTGAATTCAAGATTAAAGAATACCAACCTGTCAATCAACCTGTGAGGGACAGCAGCAGGTGGGCGGGGCTCCATTTTGGTACAATGTTAAAAACTTTGTACCAAAAAACTATTTTCAAAACTAAAAGTTGTAACTTCCTGTCCGTGTGAGCAAGGAACAAGAGGGAGTCTGAGTACTGGAGTGAAACTTGGACGAGGTGAGAGGTCAAAGGTCAAGATCCTCTGTCACACTGAAAAGTCCTTAAAGAATCCCTGAAGTCAGCACTGGGATGCAGGAAGCTGATTGGTTAACAGGAGGAGCTGTAACTGAAAAGGGGCAGGGCCAACACAGAGGTGCCAATCATCACAGGTGCTGCCAGTCGATGGCTACCAGCGTCTGATTGGCCTCCTGAGCGTGACCTATGACCTCAGCGATGCCGTGCTGACGCCACAGACGCTCGATCTTCCTGTAGCGCTCAACACAAAGGTGGAGGGGGTTCCCCCGCCTGCAGGTAAACAAACAAACTAATCAATAAACAAACCAACAAACAAAAGGTGGAGGGGGTTCCCCCGCCTGCAGGTAAACAAACAAACTAATCAATAAACAAACCAACAAACAAAAGGTGGAGGGGGTTCCCCCGCCTGCAGGTAAACAAACAAACTAATCAATAAACAAACCAACAAACAAAAGGTGGAGGGGGTTCCCGTCTGCTGATCAATAAGGAGAGCACCTACTTGAGGCCCTGGTCCGTCTCCCCGTAGTCGTCCAGGTACGGAGGAGGATAGAAGCAGCCCTTAGTTTTACCTGCTACAAATAACACCTGACTTTCTCTTACCCTGCACGGAACACACACACACACACACACACACACACACACAGTCAGAGTGTCATCCTGACGTGGCTCACACCATCTGCAGTAGATCAGGCGGCCTTTTGGTCCCACAAAGCAAGTTTGGCCAAATCACCATAGCAACACATCCAAAAACGTGAACCTGCTCTGAGGCAGGTACGAGGAACAGCTTGATGCGTTACCTGAGGAAGAGACCCAGGCCTGCTCCACAGGTGAAGGTGTGGGCGGTGCAGGCTCCTACGTCCTCTCCGTCCACCTCCGTCTGACAGCAGTAACTCTGAGAACACAACATGGAGCCGCACACCAGGCACAGAGTGGGAGCTCGGGACTTATCTCCTCCGGACCGGGGACACCTGCACAGGTGGGACAGAGGAGATGGTCCTGCACATGAGGTTTAAAAATGTACATATACACTCACTGGCCACTTTATTAGGTACACCTGTCCAACTGCTTGTTAACACTTAATTTCTAAGCAGCCAATCACATGGCGGCAACTCAGTGCATTTAGGCATGTAGACATTGTCAAGACAATCTCCTGCAGTTCAAACCGAGCATCAGTATGGGGAAGAAAGGTGATTTGAGTGACTTTGAACGTGGCATGATTGTTGGTGCCAGAAGGGCTGGTCTGAGTATTCCAGAAACTGCTAATCTACTGGGATTTTCACGCACAACCATCTCTAGGGTTTACAGAGAATGGTCCGAAAAAGAAAAAACATCCAGTGAGCGGCAGTTCTGTGGGCGGAAATGCCTTGTTGATGCCAGAGGTCAGAGGAGAATGGCCAGACTGGTTCGAGCTGATAGAAGGGCAACAGTGACTCAAATAACCACCCGTTACAACCAAGGTGGGCATAAGAGCATCTCTGAACGCACAGTACGTCGAACTTTGAGGCAGATGGGCTACAGCAGCAGAAGACCACACCGGGTGCCACTCCTTTCAGCTAAGAACAGGAAACTGAGGCTACAATTTGCACAAGCTCATCGAAATTGGACAATAGAAGATTGGAAAAACGTTGCCTGGTCTGATGAGTCTCGATTTCTGCTGCGACATTCGGATGGTAGGGTCAGAATTTGGCGTCTACAACATGAAAGCATGGATCCATCCTGCCTTGTATCAACGGTTCAGGCTGGTGGTGGTGGTGTCATGGTGTGGGCAATATTTTCTTGGCACTCTTTGGGCCCCTTGGTACCAATTGAGCATCTTTGCAACGCCACAGCCTACCTGAGTATTGTTGCTGACCATGTCCATCCCTTTATGACCACAATGTACCCAACTTCTGATGGCTACTTTCAGCAGGATAAAGCGCCATGTCATAAAGCTGGAATCATCTCAGACTGGTTTCTTGAACATGACAATGAGTTCGCTGTACTCAAATGGCCTCCACAATCACCAGATCTCAATCCAATAGAGCATCTTTGGGATGTGGTGGAACGGGAGATTCGCATCATGGATGTGCAGCCGACAAATCTGCGGCAACTGTGTGATGCCATCATGTCAATATGGACCAAACTCCCTGAGGAATGCTTCCAGCACCTTGTTGAATCTATGCCACGAAGAATTGAGGCAGTTCTGAAGGCAAAAGGGGGTCCAACCCGTTACTAGCATGGGGTACCTAATAAAGTGGCCGGTGAGTGTATGTCTATCTGTACATGTATAATAGAGTCAATAGATTAACAAAAATTAACTAATCGCACATTTTGAAATGTTGCTATTACCATGTTTTTAATCTTTTCTTAAGTAATGAGTAATCGCATTAGAACCGTCACCTTATTGTGGTGGAGAGGTTTGACCTATGACCCTGAGGGCTGTGTTGTCGGGAGCTTTGTGCTAAGTGGTCTCAGGCGAGGGGCCACCCTAAGATCCAAAAAGACCCTTTGAAAGAGTGGGAGAGGAAAGGAGCTACCGGACAGCGAGCGTAGCCCGAAGGAGTGACGCGGCATCACATGACTCTAACCCCCATGGGCTCACCACCTGTAGGGGGAACCGATGGGGTCGGGTGCACTGCAGTGACAGAGGGGGTCACAGAACAGACCTGGACAGCTTGTGCGAGAGGTGGATATCAGTTGGATCTGGTGGGGGCTTAACTACACACAGGGGATGGACTCTATTCTACTCTGGAGTGGCCCATGGTGTGAGGCGCCAGGCGGGGCGATACTCACTGGAGGTCACCCCGTGGACCTTCGGGTGGTGGGGGGGGGGGAACTCTGACTGTGTACATACAGTGTGTACTAGCAGTGTGTACATACAGTGTGTATTTGCAGTGTGTATTTGCAGTGTGTACTGACGTGAAGCTGGATGCCTGGTTGATCAGGACGCTGTAATCTTCAGGCAGTTGGATCAGTCGGTTTGACTCTCTGGGGAAACTGACAATGCTGCCGCCCCCCCCCTGCAGTTTCTGTCTCACAGCTGGATGACAACACCACCTGCAGCACACACACACACACACACACACACACACACACACACACACACACACACACACACACACACTATATGTCTTCAGGGGGAAGTTGACCTCAATCTCAAAGTACACAACAATATATAGAATGTGCTACTGTTTCTTTGGTGTTACCTGTGTGTACATGTTACACATGTTACCTGTGAGTACACGTTACCTGTGTGTACATGTTACCTGTGTGTACACGTTACCTGTGTGTACACGTTACCTGTGTGTACATGTTACCTGTGGATGAACGGCTCCAGCAGTGTCTGTTGGGTGTGGTGGAGCTGCAGCAGGTTGGAGGGCAGATTGAGGAAGCTGCACAGCGCCTCCCACTGACTTGGACCTGCAACTACCACACACACAGTTTGTTTAATATAATAATAATACCATTAATTAATGAACTGAACATCAAAACCATTTTCTTAATTTCAGATTAAATTTAAAAGGATGTTTTCACATGTATCAACACTTCACACATAGAAGCTGTGTGTGTTGTTACCCAGCAGGTCAGCAGGTGGCGTTGTAGAGTTCAAGTAGTGGAAGAAAAGGGCGGCGGCTCGGAGGAACGGCAGGAAGCCGACTTTAAGACAACGAAAGAGCTGCCAGCCAGAGGTCACCTCAGGTAACACACTGACACACACACACACACACACACACACATTTATTGACCATTTGGGCTTCTTTTTACTTTAATTGAGGATTTATTTCAATTTGTCATGCTTATTTAATGAATCACTTTTGTTCCTCTGTATCAGAGCGGGTTCTATTGATCAATATCAGCTGATCAAGTGTGTGTGTGAGTGTGTGTGTGAGAGAGAGTCTACTGACCTGCCCAGGTGTTTCCTCAGCGTGTTGTAGAGACGGCTGGTAAGCTCCTCCTCCTCTGATCCGCTGCTGTCCTGATCCATACTCACCTCTTCTGCAGACAGGTGAGACCCACACAGGTAAATGGTAGATGCACTACTACTACACCACTTCATGGACTGATAACACCTGCCCATCAGTAACTAGCAGTAGGGTCAGTAGTAGCAGTCACAGCTACTGAGCAGAGCCTGGGATTGAACCACCAACCCTCTGATTGGTGGACACCGTGCTCTCCACAGACAGGTGAGACCAGAAGAAGTGTGTTTAAGTGTGTGCGCGCAAGAGGCAGCCACCTGTGGTGGAGGTGAGCAGGATTTGAACCAGGTGAGCCACAGTGACCAGGTGAAGTAGGTGGAGGTGGGAGGAGTCTACGGCTCTCTGTCCTGATTGGTCCAGACAGTGAACTGAGCTGTATGACATCACACTGTAGACCTGCAGATTACATACACTTCATATAAATGTGACGCTTTCTTCTCACGACCTGACTTTAGAGACATAAATCCAATATGAATAAGATATAAACCGGATTTCACTTCATTATGAAGTGATGAAACTCACCAGTAGGTGAAACATGTCAATGTCGAGGATTGATGGAGTGTTTTCCTCCTCAGAGTCTGGAAGCAGGGCTAAACACAACACACACACACACACACACACACAATGCAAACATGTGCAACTGTATAATGGTCTGTTGTGTGTGTTATAAATGAGTACATGTGTGTCTGTTGTGCGCCCTACCTGCTAGCAACCTCATGAAGTGGGTCTGAACTGTTGTTGGTGGAGCTGCAGTCCAACAGGCCCAACTGAATCTGGTGAGCGCACTTAAGCAATCATCCTTTAACACACAGAGCAGATACTGTTATGATGTATCTGAACAGGTCAAAATGATCTTACTCCTTCAACACACCATTTTGCTTTGGATGTTGCTTTATTCAAACCTCAACAAAACTCTGTAATTGATTTTTTCCTACTTAAACAGCTCCGCCCCTCAGCCCCTGCTGACCAATTAAAGAGACCCTTCACTCTTTCTTACCTGTCGGCAAGGTAAACCTCCAAACAAAGGCTTGTCCTCATCCATCAGGAGGCGCTCTGCAAAGAAATGCACCGTCAGGACCTCTGACCTCCCAGGTGTTTCCGTGGCCCTCCCAGGTGTGTGTGTGTGTGTGTGTGTGTGTGTGTGTGTGTGTGTGTGTGTGTGTGTGTACCTATGCTCTGGATTGTGTAGGCGCAGGTGGACCAGCTCAGCACCGGGACCCTCTGGTCCTGCTCGTTAGGGTTCACCTTCAGTCCCACCTTGTAGGTCGACATCCCGAAGGTTGTGATCATCTCCCTGATGCTGCTGGAAAACGGGTTCCTAAAAGAGAGTGATCTCATCACCTGCTGACATCATCCAGGTGTGCTCTGCTTCCTAGGACCCCCCTTCCCCCCTCTCTGAATCCCCATCTGATAGTGGTTCTATCTGACCTTGGAGGAGGGTGGTCATGTTTTGCTCAGCTCAGCAGGGACCAGGCAGATATTTTTAATTCTATCACATAGAATGTGTCTTCTAACCAATTCGTAGCAGCAAATTACTGTCAGCAGAACCTCCTCCTCCTCCTCCAACCAAGGTTGTGAAAAAGTGTTACATCATGTGCACAGACTGGAAGCCCTCTGAAGCTAATTAGCGATTTTGGACTATAGAAAATAAAATGAATTGAGTATTCATACAGGAGTCGTCCTCCACACCAGCTCTCTCCTGCATCTCTGTCAACGAGCTCGTGGACCACTTTAATTCCAAAGTAGAAAATGTTAATTTACATGATTGGGCGTATTAATATTGCGAAGATGAATATTCTTCCTAAATTGCTTTACCTTTTTCAAACCATCCCACTCGCTCCTCCTAATGTCTTTACTAAAAGGAACCAGCTTTTTGTTAATTACATTTGGAACAATTGGCCTGTTATACTTAAAAGGCCCCGACCTTCAGGGTTACTAACGGTGCCACTCAATGCTGGACTGTCCGTCCTATATCACTACCTCTACTCAGCAAACATAGTCCTTCTGAAGCAACACTACAAAGCCGTCATGAGGTTTGAAGTCATCCCGATACAACGTTACGACAGGTACCACCCGGGTTTTAAGGTACGGGTCAGACAAAGGCCTCGGACCTGAAGGATTATGAAACCCACACTCTTAAGTTTTAATGAGAGCAGGTAAAAGCTCAGCATAGCTACAAAGCATCTTCAGATAAGAAGCTTCCTAACAATCTCCCCGTCTAAATTCTTTAGGGAAGATAGTTCCAAGCCATTATGGATCAGCTGGTCTGATCTCAAAGTTTTATCAGACGCTCATAGCTGCAGCAAATAACCCTCAGATGACAAGATGGTGTTCAGACCCTGGGTCTGCAGGTTAAGTTCAAACGTCTCCAGTATAAATGGGTGATGACAACATACATCCCTCCAGAGTTACTGTTTCACACTAATTGTACTGATAACAATAGCAGAAAAAGATGGTCATTGGATCGAGGGCCTCGCCTCGAGAAACCTACATATATTGCTCAGGGAATTATAACGCTTCTTTAAAGATGTGTAAACAACTACAGACCGGTATCCCTCCTTCCCTTCCTGTCCAAAACAATTGAACGAGCCATCTTCAACCAACTCTCCTCCTACCTCCATAGTAACAACCTCCTAGACCCCCACCAGTCAGGCTTCAAGGCGGGCGATTCCACAGAGACTGCTCTCCTCGCTGTCACGGAACAACTCCACGCTGCTAGAGCCGCCTCTCTCTCCTCTGTCCTCATCCTTCTGGACCTTTCTGCAGGATTCGACACAGTAAACCACCAGATCCTTATCCCCGCCCTTCAGGAACTTGGTGTCACAGGATCCGCGCTGTCTCTTCTCTCATCCTACCTTGATGGTCGCACCTACCGGGTAACTTGGGGAGGATCAGTGTCGGAACCTTGTCCTCTTACAACTGGAGTTCCTCAGGGCTCCGTCCTGGGTCCCCTCCTCTTCTCAATTTACACCAACTCTCTTGGCTCCGTCATTCGCTCGCACGGTTTTTCCTATCACAGCTATGCCGACGACACCCAACTAATTCTCTCCTTCCCCGACTCGGACACTCAGGTGGCGGCACGGATCTCTGCATGTCTGACTGACATCTCCCAGTGGATGTCCGCTCATCGCCTGAAGATCAACCCCGACAAGACCGAACTACTTTTCTTCCCTGGAAAAACCTCGCCCACCCAGGACCTGACCGTTAACTTCGGCGACTCCGTGTTAACGCCCACTCAGAGTGCCAGGAACCTCGGCGTGACACTTGACTCCAACTCTCCCTGACTGCCAACATCGCAGCAACGACACGATCCTGTAGATACACGCTCTACAACATCAGGAGAATACGACCCCTTCTCACTCAGAAGGCGGCACAGGTACTGATTCAGGCTCTTGTCATCTCGCGCCTTGACTACTGCAACTCTCTGCTGGCAGGTCTCCCAGGTACCGCCATTCGACCACTGCAGCTCATCCAGAATGAGTGAAACCCTACACCCCAACCCGCACACTCCGATCTGCATCTGTCAAGCGGCTTGTTCCTCCCTCACTGAGAGAAAAGCACTCGACGAGATCACGACTCTTTGCTGTCCTGGCTCAGAGATGGTGGAACGAGCTCTCTGATGACATCAGGACTGCAGAGAGCCTCTACATCTTCCGTCGAAAACTCAAGACACACCTTTTTAGACTCTACCTTGACTAAAACACTAGCAAACCGTAGCACTAACAAATGATAGCACTTAAATTGTACTTATAATGGCACTTTTTGTAACTGCTTATTTGATGAAAAATGTACTTTCTTGTTACTTGTTCTTCTGAGTTTGTATGTGGAAATGCACTTATTGTACGTCGCTTTGGATAAAAGCGTCAGCTAAATGACATGTAATGTAATGTAATGTGGAGCTCAGGGGAGGGAGAACCAGGAGGGAGAATATGTTGTTGTAAGTTTAGGGAGCATTCTAGTTCTGTATAATACAAGTATCTGTGCTAATCAGCCAGACAGCCATTTCTTGTCTCTGCTGAGGAAATGTCAGTAAGGCCACTGATATCTATATTTTAAATATTTGCCCATATGTACTTTATGATGGGCCTTTTTTGTTGTTGTTTGTGTAATGTGGAGAAAACAATACAAACATTTATTTTAAAATAAAAATGTTATTGAAGACATTGCACCCACTAGTGAAAATTGTCTCAGGTAAGCAAAGATCTCCTTGAAGAAACACCACGCTGCAGATAACCAAATCCCCCGCGTCCTCATCTCTGTGGGCATCAACCCCACGACGCTGCTGGATCGGATCAGAGAGATCCTGATATGGATCGGATCAGAGATCCTGATATGGATCGGATCAGAGATCCTGATATGGATCGGATCAGAGAGATCCTGATATGGATCGGATGATGGAAACGTGGCGACATTCAGAGAGGCGACGCTGAAACAACAGAAGGACTTAAACTAACAAACAAAAACACATCTTCTCACACGCTGCTCCCATTGATCACGTAGACTGTGTCTCCCCATGGTTCCCTACTTCATGGGGGGGGCACCGCTGTTAAAATGATGGGGAAACACTGGCAGAATCTAAATATTGCAAACAACCTGTTTTCTTCAGGCTTTATGAACAAATACAGAATCCCTTAGTGTTCCTTTCTAAAGCCTCGCATTAAGACACTTTATTTAAGACGCTGCGCTACTTGCAGCTCGCTGTGTTGATTCTCAATAGAATTAGAAAAAAACATGTAGGGCCGACCCGTGGTCATGAAGACGCTCGGTTAACGTTACATGGACTTTGCATGAGGAGGAGGAGACGGGTTCATGTCGCTGAATGAGATCAACCTGTACAGCGACCTCCGACCTCGGCGTCCTGAAAAAGATCCTTCACCACTTTACGCACCCGGCGTCACTCTGATTTGTGTCATCTGATAAACCAATAAGGTGTCTGGATGGTAAATGTTTACACTTCTCATCCAACCACAAACAAATTCACTCAATCCGGATGGAGCGATTTATCTGGATAAGATTTTTGTGTGTTTTTGAACGATTACAAGCCGGAAAACGAGCCCAAATGAAATAGGAGCAACAAAGTGTGTTATCATAGTTATGCGGATGACTCATAAATCTACTTAACTATATCACCAGTACAAGGGCTGGGTTAATGCATTGAACAAATCAACATCTGGATGTGTCTAATTCCATGTATGTCTGACATATTATGGCAATAAACGATTCCTGATTCCTAAACTCTCTTCAATTAAACAAAGATGAAAGAACTGTTTTTGTTAAGAAGGATGAACGATGGAAAGTCAGCGCAGAGCTTCAATCACTGACGTTAAAAACTACAAACCAAGCTAGACATCAAGGATTCGGACCTCAACCTGCACAGCCATATCAACACTGTTAAAGATGTGCCTTCTATCACCTAAAGCTGGGATCCCAACCCTTTGTTGCCTCACGAATATGTCAAGAGGGATGAGCGCACATAATTAGGAGAGAATCTGATTCTCGAACACAGTTTATGTCTCAACTAGATTTGGAAGAACTTGTCCATGCATTTATCTCCAGTAGACTCCACTACGAGTCACTAAATCAGAATTGGAAGCAAAACAAGCAGAGGAATTCCTCCACTAAGGGGGGGGGGGGGGCGTTATGCTAAGCTGGAAGAGTCACTACTTCAACATGCTCCACCCAGTGCAATTCTGCATCCAAGATGATCAAATGTGTGTAGTTTCTTGTTTAAAAGAACATTAACATTTAAACAACACTGGTTACGGATGACTCATACTTTTAAAAGGACCCATTGTGTTACCATTTAACCCATTTCAAGTTGATCTGGTTTCTTGAGGTCTTAATGAAATGTCTGTAACATACTTTGGTCAAAATACCACAAGGATCATTTAAAACAGAAACCCTCTTTACCCTCAGCCCTCCACAGTTTTGAGAGCCTGGTCCTTTAATGCTAGTGAAGCAAGACGTTCAAGAACCGTCACACATCACAAGAGCTGTTTTGGGGTCAGTAGACATGATGCCGGACACCCAAATTAACGTGTAGAAGCACAAAGAAAGTGGAATTTCCATAATATGTCCCCTTTAAGATCGAGTCTTTAGAGGAAAAACAACAGCATTCATTAATTGCCAATAATTAAGATTATTAATTTGAAATTGTGTGATTAATTAGTTCATTTTTCTATTGCCCTATTCATTTTAAATCATTATGTGGCTTACTAATACTAATACATCATTTCTGCCGTATGCATTGAATATATTGTAGGACTTTTGCGTTGCTCATTCTGTACACATGACAGAACTTTTTTTTGGGGTTATACAAAATAAAAAGAATCTAGCAGATGTATGATGGTAATCCAAACTCACTGTGGAATGAAGTCCACTCTGAATCCATCAGAAACAGCAGGCTCCGCCCCCTCTGCTACACCTGGAATAGACACACGGGCCACTAAACACGTAACCAAATCATAGATTTAGAAGAAAAAAATGTCAAACACAGACATATTGAGAGGCTATGACTGCGCCTTCTGAATCAGGGTCACCCCAAAAGAAGGTGTGGCGAACAAATCTATCCCATATCTATTTATTCCTTTTGTGGTGCGGCCTGGAACCAAATAGCCCGGCAGTTGCTCTAGATGAATCTCAGGGGACTGACCATTAGACAGCTTCCTGTGGGCGAAGTGGAGCGCTGCTATCTGGTGATTGGTTGTTTTAAGCCACGCCTCCAGACTGGGATGATCAAGCCTGGAAGAAAGAAATCGAGTTGACATAAAGTGTTCAGGTGGGTTTACCTGTAGTCAGGTTTGTGTACTTGTGTTTTGCTGTGTTTGTACCCGAGGTCAAGTGGGTGTTACTATAAGTGTGTGTGTGTACCTGTGGTCAGGTGAGTGTGTGTGTGGCAGCAGAGGGATCACAGTGTTGCTCAGACACTCGCACAGAGGACACAGGAACTCTCCGTTCTCCACATCGTAGCTGGTGTGACCTCGAAGACGCTGCTGACGTCTCTGCTCTTTCAACTGTACCGCCTCAAAGTACCTGAGACACACACACACACACACACCAGTGATCAGTGATCAGTGTATGAATGGGGTTGTATCCTTATGGTTGAAACACACTACATGTCAGTTCTTTGTGAAATCTCGGTCTATACATGAAAAAGTGAATAAATGTAGTATTTACACTAACAATGAGAAATAGTGTTTCAATTAGGCCCCTTATAATTATCCACAAGGGATGACCATTGTACCGGTTTAAAACTATACTGCATACTGAGCCTGAAACAATACCTTTTTATTTTTAAAATGAACAAACAATATATGAACTGTTAAAAGTTTACAGTATTACAGTATACTTGTAGTGTCTACACGGTAGTGTATGTATTAGATAATTGGAATTTTGAATAGTTTTTGATTTATACTCATTGTGTAGTAACTGAAAATAAGTAACAGATTGAAACGCATTTATTATCTTTGCTGCCTTAAATAATGACGAAACGAGAAGAATGAAACGATCTGCTTTCATTCTTGTGAGGAAATGACGTCACTTGTTGGCAGCTCAATGCGGCTTAATGACTCTTCCATGTTAAATGGCCTCCACATTACACATTACCTGTTCTGCTGGTCCCGGGCACTTTTGCATATGTAACCAACCACGGTTAAATCTACACTTCTGGCACCGTGCATGATCCCTGAGCTGCTGCTGCTTTTATCGCCACCAAACTTTGCAGTTGAGGTGCGTTCACACAACCACGGTGCAAATTATAATTATATTTTGAGCGCATTATCATGCTTTTAAAAGCATATGAATTATTTCAAACTCATCCTAAATGAACAACATGAACATAACAAATTTCCATGACTTTTCCAAAAGTTTTCAATTGGAAATAACCATTTTAAAATTCCATGACTTTTGAGAAATTTCCAGGTTTTCCACGCCCGTCTTTGTCCACTAAGACGGGACAATTCACACACACATACAAACACACAGAAAAACACAAAAAGCACTTTTTGTTGTTAGTAGGGTTGGGTATCGTTTGAATTTGAGCGATTCCGATTCCGATACAGATTCCTTGTTTCGATTCCGGTTCCCAGCGATTCTCGATTCCGATTCTTTTAAGAGGCAGGGTCAAAAAAGTTTAAGTTTAAGATATTTTAAATGAGCTAGCTAACCAAGGGTCTTTCTGAAGGAAATAGTCTGACTTTCTCCATCAATGTTAATTCTATGAACTTTTTATTAACTTTACTATGAATTTCTAACAGGGCTGTTTTCAACTACAATATGAATATCAAACTATGAACTTGAATTTTGTATAAACATTATAAATAACAGGGGTACACTTTCCTCCAGAGAGCTTTATTTTTGAAACCTCACAAAAACACATTTACACGTGAGTGTGTGATGCTGCAGGTACTTAAACGTTACCTTGCTCCCACTGATGGACGAACCCTTGGAATCAGAGGAGGAGGCAGCGCGTCAAACACGGGGCACACGGAGGGGAGGGGGGGGCGCGCAACTCTCCCAACCTCAAATCAGGGACACTTTCGCTGACGGAGGGGTGCTAGCGGTCGGGGGGGGGGGGGCTGCTGGCGGTCGACGCGGGGAGTGCTAGTACAATCTTTTTTTCTTTCTTTGCAGCGCCAGCCTCACTGCTCATTTTAACAGAGAGGACCGCTCCGCTCGGGCCACCCCGCACCACCGCGCGCACACTGGTCTGACGCGTCACAAATTCACAACAACCGGGAGTTTTTTGCCGTGTTTTCGGTTTGTTTCGATAAGTGTAACCACACTTTGGACCGCCGACGCACGCTACACATGTTCGATCGCGCTGTTACGCCAACACTTCCGGTGGACGCTTCTTCGTTGGTGTTCAGCGGTTTCTATTTCCGGTCGGCGCCGGCGGACTGAGAATCGAAACTAGGAATCGAATTTTAAACTTTTGAACGATACCGGGTAAATCGCAAAGCTAGTTTCGATTCCATTCGATTCTCGATTCTCGATACCCAACCCTAGTTGTTAGATTATATCACGTTTCCTGTGTGTAGTGACTCACCTCTGCCAGCAGGTGGCGTGCATGATGTGTCCACAGCTGGCCGTGTGGATGCCCAAGGACAGGTCAGGGTGCATGAACACAGGGTCGTCACGTTCTGAAAAATACATTCATGCAGCCGTCAAACAACATTGATTAACACCGATTGGCCTCCCTCCAACGATGTCATAGTTAGGCCCCGCCTACCTGGGTCAGGAAGGTTATGACGGCGGTTTTTAGACAAAACCGTAGACCTCTGGATGAAGGCCGCTAGCACCATGGCTCTACCTTGACCTCTAACCTCCTGCTCCTCTTGGCAGAGGATACATGTCACAAGCTGACGGTGCTCGGCTCCGCCCACTCTCCTGGGACCAACGCAAACCTGAGAAACACAGGTGGATTCTGAACTGGGAGGACTGGGGGGGGGAAGAGAAAGAAAGACATTATTTGCACAACCTTAATTCTTCTTAACCTGTGTGTCAGGCATCCATAAGTGTACGCAGGCGTACCTGCTCTCTGCCGCAGCAGCAGACGTAGATGCCTCCAGCTCCTCCAGACTCTGCTGGAAAAGCTCTTTGTTCTCATTGATGAAATGTTTCTGCATCTCAGACATCTGAGCCATGATCTTCTCCCTCCTGAGACGAGCCATCTCCGCCTTCCTCTTCCTCTCCGCCTTGTCCTTGTCTCTCACCGTCTGCAGAGAGACATCATCATCATCTCCACCATCATCTTCACCATCCCCACTAATCAATAACTTTGACAGCTTGAGAGAAGGGAGTTGGTGGTCTTACCTCCTCTGGTCCTTGGTCCTGGCTAATGTTGACGGTGAAGGTGGATGATGTTTGTTCTCTCATCCTTTTGATGTTTGCAACCATCTGATCACACAAACAAACATTCAGATACCACATTTCTCTCAAAGAGTGTTAGTGTCCATCACTAGAAACACTGTGTCCATCACCACCAGAGATATGTCCATCACTAGAAACACTGTGTCCTTCACCACCAGAGATATGTCCATCACTAGAAACACTGTGTCCATCACCACCAGAGATATGTCCATCACTAGAAACACTGTGTCCTTCACCACCAGAGATATGTCCATCACTAGAAACACTGTGTCCTTCACCACCAGAGATATGTCCATCACTAGAAACACTGTGTCCATCACCACCAGAGATATGTCCATCACTAGAAACACTGTGTCCTTCACCACCAGAGATATGTCCATCACTAGAAACACTGTGTCCTTCACCACCAGAGATATGTCCATCACTAGAAACATTATGTCCATCACCACCAGAGATATGTCCATCACTAGAAACACTGTGTCCTTCACCACCAGAGATATGTCCATCACTAGAAACACTGTGTCCATCACCACCAGAGATATGTCCATCACTAGAAACACTGTGTCCATCACCACCAGAGATATGTCCATCACTAGAAACATTATGTCCATCACCACCAGAGATATGTCCATCACTAGAAACACTGTGTCCTTCACCACCAGAGATATGTCCATCACTAGAAACACTGTGTCCATCACCACCAGAGATATGTCCATCACTAGAAACACTGTGTCCTTCACCACCAGAGATATGTCCATCACTAGAAACACTGTGTCCATCACCACCAGAGATATGTCCATCACTAGAAACATTATGTCCATCACCACCAGAGATATGTCCATCACTAGAAACACTGTGTCCATCACCACCAGATTTATACACACATGTCCCATGTAAATATTTTAGATGTATAATATCATTCATCAGCACCTCAATTCAAGTGACAACAGAGTGACATCCGCACTCACCTTAAGGATCCAGGTGATCATGTCCTTGTGAACCTCCAGATGAGGAGCGTTTTGCAGACTTTCCAACAGAGCCAGGACACTTCCTGAAGTATTGGGAGCTTCACCGGGACCTGGGCGCAAACACACATACACGTAGACACACACAGACACACACCTTATTACTTTTGTCACCATGCAGACTGGATGAGATAAAGGAAAGAGCATGTAGCTGGTTGTCATGGAACCTGGGCCCATGAACAGACTTGTGGGTCTGGATATTAAACCTGTTTATGAGTCTGAATACTGACACGAGGGACACCACAATGTGCACTAACGTGTGATCTTGCAAGTGTAGTTAAAGGTGACGTCAAGTTCTCTGCTGCTGCACTCCAACTGCTGCTGTTCCTCCAGAAGAGCCACACCCACCAGATGAAGCACCTGTACACAGTACACACACACACAGGCAGCAGAGATTGGACACACCACCCAGCGTATTTACATAGGAATTGAGGACAGTACACCGCGTATGTGTCTCACCCTCTGCAGCATGGACTCGGTCCAGCACCCCCCACTGGGCTCCACAGCCCACTGCAGCACGGCGCCCTCAACAGCCAGCAGCACGTCACACTGAAGCAGGTTCACCAGGCTGCCGAACAGAGGACATAGAGGAGGTGGGGATGGGGGGGGGAGGGCTGAGCACACACACACATACACACATTATCACCAAGAAATGTAACTATGACCAACCTAACCAGACAGGTGTGTTTACCTGTGTCCTCTCTGTTCTGTCTCCTTAGCTTCCTCTGAGCCTCCTCAGCCTGCAACACGCACCATATTGTTACCATGACATCACACACTGTCACCATGACATCACACAATCCTGTGTACCTTGGATTGGTCGGCTCTGCTGTAGTGATGGAAGTACAGGTTGAAGTGTTTGTTCCACTCAGGACGTAGTTCATAGAGACCTCGACCTGTCACACCTGGTTTCCTGTTAACACAGTAGAAATATGTCCCAATATAGATCTCATACAGATATTTAGAGTTTTAGGGTCAGATTTATTAGAGTTATAGGATTAATAGAGATCTACAGATGGACTATATATCTAATAAGATATCTATATAGATGTTTACTATTTACTCCAGATTCACGTGTTAGGAGGGCAGATATTTAAGGTGGACTGATGGTTGTTGAGTGAGTCAATATTTAAGGTGGACTGATGACTGTGAGGTAGATTTTGGTTTAATGTGGTGTTGGAGGAAACTGACTTGAATGAAGCCACACTGTCAATGACTCTTTCCAGTCCCGTCTCCTTGTTCCCCTGAAGAGGAAAAAACACACACATGTTCATACAGCAAAGTGTACAGTGGACATACAACCGATACCAACGGGTAATTAGGACAGGTACACAGAAGCACAGTTAAGCAGACCGACAGGTGGGTGCCTCACATTCTCTGGGAGAGCCTTCACAAGCTCGCTGTGAGCCATCGGTCTGATTGACAGCTGGTGGATGATTTCTCTTCTGACCTCATCAAAGGGCTCCACCTGGCCGACACCTGACACGTAACGCTCACCTGTACCACACACGAGTCATCTGATGTATTACATCTATAGAGGAACATGAAGGTCTGACGCACATCTCATCACAAAGTAGCAATCTAGCTCATCTGTTGTACTATATTATTATTATTTTTGACATTTAAATGCATACAAGTTACATTGATCATTGATATGGATTTAAAGCAAACTCACAGACAACCATGATGATGAGGTGAAGCATCTCCTCGATCAGAGTGTTGTTCTGCTGGACCACATCCTGTCGCAGACAGTAAAGTCAGTACTGACCTAGTTAACCTCTCTGTATCTCTACTTACACTCGTTCATAGTCTGTACTGACCTAGTTAACCTCTCTGTATCTCTACTTACACTCGTTCATAGTCAGTACTGACCTAGTTAACCTCTGTGTATCTCTACTTACACTCGTTCATAGTCAGTACTGACCTAGTTAACCTCTGTGTATCTCTACTTACACTCGTTCATAGTCAGTACTGACCTAGTTAACCTCTCTGTATCTCTACTTACACCCGTTCATAGTCAGTACTGACCTAGTTAACCTCTCTGTATCTCTACTTACACTCGTTCATAGTCAGTACTGACCTAGTTAACCTCTCTGTATCTCTACTTACACTCGTTCATAGTCAGTTCTGACCTAGTTAACCTCTCTGTATCTCTACTTACACTCGTTCCTTGTCAGTACTGACCTAGTTAACCTCTCTGT
The DNA here is from genome assembly GCF_949316345.1 of Pungitius pungitius. Taxonomy (NCBI): domain Eukaryota; kingdom Metazoa; phylum Chordata; class Actinopteri; order Perciformes; family Gasterosteidae; genus Pungitius; species Pungitius pungitius. The sequence continues at coordinate 201,604 of NC_084912.1, read as the reverse complement.
ATCTCTACTTACACTCGTTCATAGTCAGTACTGACCTAGTTAACCTCTGTGTATCTCTACTTACACTCGTTCATAGTCAGTACTGACCTAGTTAACCTCTCTGTATCTCTACTTACACTCGTTCAGTCAGTACTGACCTAGTTAACCTCTCTGTATCTCTACTTACACTCGTTCATAGTCAGTACTGACCTAGTTAACCTCTCTGTATCTCTACTTACACTCGTTCCTAGTCAGTACTGACCTTGTTAACCTCTCTGTATCTCTACTTACACTCGTTCATAGTCAGTACTGACCTAGTTAACCTCTCTGTATCTCTACTTACACTCGTTCATAGTCAGTACTGACCTTGTTAACCTCTCTGTATCTCTACTTACACTCGTTCATAGTCAGTACTGACCTTGTTAACCTCTCTGTATCTCTTCCTGCTGTCCGTGGAGCTGAAGATGTGAAAGAGTTCAAATCGGCTGAGAAGAATCATCAGGAAGTGGTTAGGATCCATCATGGAGGCTCCAGCCTGTCAGGGACCAGAAACAGGAAAGAACTTAGCGACCACCACAAAATGGACAAAAACAAACTAACAAAGAGAGTGTAAATGTGTCTGTTACTCCAAGAAGAGAAAAGGGTTTCCACCTGCAGCATCACAATGTCCTTGTCAAACATCTCCACTCTGCACTTGACGTTGTGGTAATAATAAATCTGAAAGACACAGTTTTCACCTCAATTCATGAATTATGTAGAGCAGAGCTGAGAGAACATATTACATTATAACTGAATTCTGAATATTTTCAATGAAAAAGATCAATTCACTAGTTTCGTTTCAACAGTACCTGTCAAATGTTTGGACGAACACTTTTCAAACTTGACTTGTACTGTATTATAAAATCTTTTGTAATTATTACTATTTGTACCATTGTTTCTGTATGTTGTGTTCTGACCGATTCACACCTGAAGTGTGAAAAAAAAGTTACATTCTGCTTTTATTAATATGTGTAATAATGTCTCTATCAATGTCCTGCATTACATACATTACCATACTACATATATGGTTCTTGTTCTTCTGGGGTCAATGGTGGAAAGTCCCTTTAGATAAAAGCGTCAGCTAAATGACATATAATGTAATTTGACATTATCCATCCTTTGATTCTCTCAGAGGTTTCCTATGTTTCCTCCAGTACTGATGTGAGGGTCAAAGGTCAGAGGAAACTGTGTGTAAAGACTGTAAAACCCTTTTAAGAAAATCCTTATTTTGTTTAATAATACATATCATGGATTTGTGTTCTGGGTTGTTAACTCAGCATTCAGCCCGTATCGACTCACTTGGTTGATCAGGGAAAAGCCGTTCCTCCTCCACATCCCAGCATGCACCTGGGCACAAAGGACCAGACAGCGGAGGGGCAGTTCGATCAAGAGGGGGGGGCTGAGATCCCCCTGAAGACACACAAGCACATGGATAATTGAGACCAGTGAATACTTTAGACACACATTGTCATGAGTTCAAACATGTGTCTAACCCTTTGACTGGCACTGTATATATTAGCTTTAATTATTGACAACACAAGAAGCTTTCAATAACATCAATTAAAAAATGATGAGAACAAGGCTAGGCAGATTTATTTGTACAGCACATTTCAAAAAACAAGGCAATTCAAAGTGCTTCACATAAAACCATTAAAAACATCCAAACATAAAGCAAGGAGATTTTAGTCTACTAACCCTCCTGGTCAGAATAAGGTCAGCAAATAGGTTTGTAGTTTAAGAAAAAAATCACAAGCTTTCCATATTGTGTATGTGAACATATATACTTACACATAAATACATATGTATATATACACACATACATACTAGTGCTGTCAAACAATTTAAATATCTAATCGCAATTAATTGCATTTATGTCGTAGTTAACTCAAAATGTATCACAATTAATCGCACAGTAAATGTCCCTTTATTTTTTCCATATTTCGTTTTCATTTAATGCTCTTATCAACATGGAAAAGTGGATTGGATTCCTTTATGCAAATGTTATTAAATTAAATGTTATTTACTGAAAAAAACAGTGTGGTACAAAATAAATTGATAAAGTAGTGCAGTTATACCAGGGCTTAATATTCAACTAAGCAGTCAGGCCTTATTTCAGAAACAATGAAGTGTAACAGTGAGGTTACCAATAAAAGGTGAGCTACTACTTCTTTGCTTTGAGCAGCTCCTCAAACAGACAAACCTGTTTACACACAACAGTGTATGTTGTCCCCCCCCCCCCCCCAAAAAAAGTGTTAATCTTGCGGTAAAACCATCAACGTTAAAATGGGTTTCCATTAATAATAATTTGATAATAATGCGTTGAACTGACAGCACTAATATTTATAGATATATATTAGATATGTTTATATATGTGTTACTGACCAGAGGAAGCAGTTCAGGGAAACGCGACGCAACTTCTGTCCTGCTGAGAAGAACATGAAGACCTGAGAACAAAGACATGTGTACAGCGTCTTGTTACATTGTGGGGCACAGTGTGTGTTACAGTGTGTGTTACAGTCAGGGCCGGGTCTAGGCAGGGGCAAGAGGGGGCCTGGCCCCCTCAAATAAATGTTGTGCCCCCTCAAACTAAATCTACTAAGCACATAAACTAAGCACAATGCCCCCTCAAGATTTGTGGCTGCCCCCTCATACATGCCTGTCTAGACCCGGCCCTGGTTACAGTGTGTGTTACAGTGTGTGTCAGTGTGTGTTACAGTGTGTGTCAGTGTGTGTTACAGTGTGTGTTACAGTGTGTGTTACAGTGTGTGTGTCAGTGTGTGTACCTGCGAGCAGTCTGCAGACAGGAAGGTGTATGGATACCTTGTCCTGAGACACCTGGTACCGGAAGGTATCCACACAGTGACCGGCCAGACTCAAGCTGATTGGCTGCTCGCCGTCTGGAAGGCCACTGTGACACTGACTGAGCGCACCCAGGCACTTCCTGTATGCCTCAATCAGCACTCGCTCCTAAAAGGCAAATAGTTATATGTAAGCTGCTGTATTAATCATGTACTATACTATGTAGTGTATGCTATCTGTTCTACTTGTAAGACCTTGTAGACATATATATGTATGGCAGTATGCAGTATATGTAGAACTATGAAGTAGAAGCACAGTCTCACATCAGTGGAGCACCACTCTTGGATCATGGAGATGATGTGAGTCAGTTTCATTTGCAGAGTGAATGCTGCCTCCCACTCAGGCTCCATCTCTATGTGCTGCCCCACCTGTCTCACCACAGGGTCCATACCCTGACACAGACAGACGGTTTAAGAGGGAAGCAAAGAGAGACAGACAGGTTCACAAGGACGGAGAGGTTCAGACAGACAGTTCTTGGTTACCTGCATACACTTGAGCAGCTCCAGAAAAGCATCTAGGCCTTCCAGAAACTTCAGTCTGAGCTGTTCGCTCCACTCAGAGGGATGACTGATGAGAACGTACCTGTCGACACACAAGTGAACTGATGTGTAAGTTAAGAGGGAACAGCTGTGTGAACTGGTTTATGACTGGTGTAGTACTGGTATACAACTGGACTTTAACATCCAGACAGAGAAGTCTTGTGATCTGCTGCTCTTCTTTCTACTCAGTACTTATTGTAAGTCGCTTTGGATAAATGACATGTAATGTAAAGTACTCTCCCTCCTACTCACAAAGCGGGTAACCACCGTGACTACATTTTCACCACAAAACCGCTCTACAAAGTAACTCCACTCCACGTCTCCCCCTGGTGGTCTCTTACTGTCCAGCTACCGTGCCACATCACCTGACTCTGTAACTGTCCTTGGTCACATTCGCTCCCTCTCTGGCCCGCTCTGTCCTATCAACCCTCCCTTCAACGGACTCCTTCTCTCTCATGCATCTTAACTCTACTTCCCCCCGTCTGGATTCCATCTGTCCTGTGACATCACAACAGGTCCTCCAGTTGTCCCCGGCCCCGTGGTGGACTCAGTGAGAGCCACTATGCGAGCAGCAGAAAGGAATGACGTGATGACGGCTCGCTTATCAATCTCTTCTTTCTCCAGTGAAAAGCTCATTGTACCAAACAGAAATCAATCCTCATTCTCTAACCCCCGAGAACTCTGCTCCATCTTGTCAAGCCTCCTTGACCTCCCAGGCTCCTCCTCCCTCCACCTTCTACGAGACACTATTTTACAAAAGAGATTATAGTCCTCCCCCTGTAAATACATTTCATCCTCTTCACTTTGCTCCTTCACCCCCTTGTCTCCTTGGTAACCTCTGCCCCCCAAACCACCTGCCCCCTTGATACGGATCCTGTCTCACTAACCCCCCCATAGACTACCAGTCTATTGCTCCTGACCTTCTTCCTTTTCTCTCAAATCTTATCAACTCCCTGTCAACTGGCTGTTTACCTCATGGTACGTTCACACCAGGTGTGGGGACGCAAATCTGCGACTGAGCAGCGCGTTTCTGGGCAATTTGGGGCGAAGTCGTGTGAAATGACCAGACGTGAAAGTGTAAATATCATCATTCATCTTTGGCGACGAAACGGCGTGACGCTGCAGCGTGATAGCCTATCAGCACCAAGATGTCCCCATCGTCACTGACGATATGGTATATGAACTGGTATAGTATGTGGTATATTCATGGTACACTAACTGGTATATAAACTGGTATAGTATGTGGTATATTCATGGTACACTAACTGGTATATGAACTGGTATAGTATGTGGTATATTCATGGTACACTAACTGGTATATAAACTGGTATAGTATGTGGTATATTCATGGTACACTAACTGGTATATGAACTGGTATAGTATGTGGTATATTTATGGTACACTAACTGGTATATAAACTGGTATAGTATGTGGTATATTTATGGTACACTAACTGGTATATAAACTGGTATAGTATGTGGTATATTCATGGTACACTAACTGGTATATAAACTAGTATAGTATGTGGTATATTCATGGTACACTAACTGGTATATAAACTGGTATAGTATGTGGTATATTTATGGTACACTAACTGGTATATAAACTGGTATAGTATGTGGTATATTCATGGTACACTAACTGGTATATAAACTAGTATAGTATGTGGTATATTCATGGTACACTAACTGGTATATGAACTGGTATAGTATGTGGTATATTCATGGTACACTAACTGGTATATAAACTAGTATAGTATGTGGTATATTCATGGTACACTAACTGGTATATAAACTGGTATAGTATGTGGTATATTCATGGTACACTAACTGGTATATGAACTGGTATAGTATGTGGTATATTCATGGTACACTAACTGGTATATGAACTGGTATAGTATGTGGTATATTCATGGTACACTAACTGGTATATAAACTGGTATAGTATGTGGTATATTCATGGTACACTAACTGGTATATGAACTGGTATAGTATGTGGTATATTTATGGTACACTAACTGGTATATAAACTGGTATAGTATGTGGTATATTTATGGTACACTAACTGGTATATAAACTGGTATAGTATGTGGTATATTCATGGTACACTAACTGGTATATAAACTAGTATAGTATGTGGTATATTCATGGTACACTAACTGGTATATAAACTGGTATAGTATGTGGTATATTTATGGTACACTAACTGGTATATAAACTGGTATAGTATGTGGTATATTCATGGTACACTAACTGGTATATAAACTAGTATAGTATGTGGTATATTCATGGTACACTAACTGGTATATGAACTGGTATAGTATGTGGTATATTCATGGTACACTAACTGGTATATAAACTAGTATAGTATGTGGTATATTCATGGTACACTAACTGGTATATAAACTGGTATAGTATGTGGTATATTCATGGTACACTAACTGGTATATGAACTGGTATAGTATGTGGTATATTCATGGTACACTAACTGGTATATGAACTGGTATAGTATGTGGTATATTTATGGTACACTAACTGGTATATAAACTGGTATAGTATGTGGTATATTTATGGTACACTAACTGGTATATAAACTGGTATAGTATGTGGTATATTTATGGTACACTAACTGGTATATAAACTGGTATAGTATGTGGTATATTTATGGTACACTAACTGGTATATGAACTGGTATAGTATGTGGTATATTCATGGTACACTAACTGGTATATGAACTGGTATAGTATGTGGTATATTCATGGTACACTAACTGGTATATGAACTGGTATAGTATGTGGTATATTTATGGTACACTAACTGGTATATAAACTGGTATAGTATGTGGTATATTTATGGTACACTAACTGGTATATAAACTGGTATAGTATGTGGTATATTTATGGTACACTAACTGGTATATAAACTGGTATAGTATGTGGTATATTTATGGTACACTAACTGGTATAGAGTAATTGGGGATTAACTGGTCCTAACTTGAGGTCTCCGATGAGGCTCTGGACTCGTCCGAACTTGAAGGCCTGCTGGGCGGTGTAGCGGTCAAACTGGAAGCGTCCCTGCAGGTCTCGGTGACGGAGGTGATCCACAAAGGTCCTGATGATGGTGGTCATCAGGTTCTCCTCTACCATCAGCATCCGGGCCTGCAACACACACACCAGCAGGAGGGGAGACAGGCAGAGGCAGAGAGACAGGTGTGTGGTAGAGCAGGAGTAGTACTCACCATGGTTGGGACGGTGAAGAGCTGAACAGACAATGACGTCACTGACACCACTCGCTCGTGGTCGTCCTCCATAAAATCTGTCTGAAGGCGTCTGTAGTTCTGGAGGGAGACATTTCACCTCCAAGTCAGAGGGTCTCTCTCTCTCTCTCTCTCTCTCTCTCTCTCTCTCTCTCTCTCTCTCTCTCTCTCTCTCTCTCTCTCTCTCTCTCTCTCTCTCTCTCTCTCTCTCTCTCTCTCTCTCTCTCTCTCTCTCTCTCTCTCTCTCTCTCTCTCTCTCTCTCTCTCTCTCTCTCTCTCTCTCTCTCTCTCTCTCTCTCTCTCTCGTTACCTTGGCAAACTGGATGGCAAAGACCTTCTTGTATTTGAAGTCCATGAGGAGGCTGTTCATCAGCAGCTGGTGGTAGATGTTCCTCGCTCCTAGAGACACATATTACACATATATCACTTTTATTTATTACATCTTGCATATCATATATCGTATAGGCATTTGTGGTATAAAAGTATTATATTTGTGGTATATTCGTTGACTATTGAAGGTGTATATTTAGTAAATACGTAGTGTTTGCATAGTATAAGCATATGTATGCAAGTAGCATATAGATGTATAGTATATGTGTGTGTGTGTATGGCATGCATATGTGTAGTATATATGTAGTATAAGCATATGTATATGAAAAGTATATGTGTATGCATTGTTTATACATTTATATATGCGATGTACGTTATAGTTGTATGTGTGGTATACGCAAATGTCTATGACCAGAATAGAATAAGCCTATACTATACTTATATAGTACTATATAGTAATACTTGTACTCAGTACTCACCTTTCCACATTTTGGAGTCATTGAGCATCAGTTTGTCCACCAGAGACGAATACTCTCCTTCTGGACCTTTCTGCAGGCCGACCTCACACAGAATCCTCCTCAGGCCGTCTGAAACGCAGCAAGGGCACACTTCATCACACACGCACAGTGAAGGATTATGGGTAATGAGCGGCAAACTTACCAGAGTACTGTATAATCTGCCCCAACCAGCTGAGGGCCCTCAGTGCAAAACACTGGTGAGCAACAACAGATGAGTGCATCACCTCCACCCTGAGAGGCTTGGACTGACGGCTGGTGTTCCTCTATGGGGGCGGGGGGGAAGCGAGGGAGGAGACTTTACTGCATTTCCATAAAGTGTATTCACCTCCTCAGTCAGTGATGAGACACTCACCACTATAACAGACTTGGCTTGGTCACAGAACTGGAAGTCTCCATAGCGAACTGACTTCCTGCCCTGTGGAGAGAACACACACACACACGCACACGCACACGCACACACACACACACACACACAACATGTTTTTTTTTATGAACTTGCACACATTACTTTTAAATTACCGTATTTTCGCGACTATAAGGCGCACTTATAATCCTTTTTTTTCTCAAAAAACAACTTTATATATGGATCAATTGGTTGATCCATACTAGTTAACGGGGATCCATTGGAGGGAAAGTCTGGTGCCAGCAGCCGCAGTAATTCCAGCTCCAACAGCGTATATTAAAGCTGCTTCTCGGCGCAAGATGCACGAAAGCATTAATCAAGAATGTTTTCATTCATCAAGGAGGAAAGTTGGAGGTTCAGAGATATTGTTCATATCCACATTAACGTTTGAACAACGTTACCATGGGACTGATGAGTTTTCAGAAGGCTTAATAAAGTTTGATTTAGCACAGATCTAGTGGATGCATAACGTTTTACTGCAGTATCTTCTATTCTATTCCAGGCGCCCTATGTAGGAAAATAGTTAGGGCTAAAATAGGCGATTCATTGAAGGTGCGCCTTACAGTCCCGAAAATACGGTAATCATTTTATTCAATTTCTAAGCACAACAGATCCCAGAAAATCATGTGATTAATCACAATAATAAAAATCATTCGTTGACCAGCACTAATAGTCATAGATGATACGGCGCATTTATAGATAACTAAAAGCACGTAGAGGTGATTACTGACGTCTCTGTCCACGGTGGTGGCAAAGCTGACGGCTTCTTTCTGGCTGCAGTTGACGGCTTTTTGCAGCGTGTAGATCACCTGTTCATAGGTATGCACTTCATCATTAAACAGCATGCAGTAGTAGGTGTCTTCTCGAGCCCTGTGTGCACACACACACACACACACACACACACACACACACAAAGTGTCTTTATCACAGTATAATGGAAGCCTTGGGATTTACGATCAAGTCTAACACATAGCAGCAAATAAAAGGCCCTCATCACAAACAAATATAATAATAATGTTGTTTTTGTTAATGTAATTTTCAGACTGAGCACTGCTCTGCAGGCTAACAAGGCTGTTGCTCTTCTCCTCCTGTCTAGCTCAGTTCTATTGGCTGTGATGATTAAGCACTAAAAGGGCCCACAGACGATGTTGTTGCAGCGTGCAGGAGATCAACCAGGAAAGGATGAAGCGTCCTCAGAACGAGGCGCGTGTGAACCTCCCAACACGCACCTCCCCGCACGGCGTGACGCACACACGGTCTGAAGTACAACATCTGCACTTGAAGGTGGTTCTCTTAGTCATGTTCAGAAGAAGAGAGGTTCTTCATCATCTGAAACGTAAATGACCTTGTGTGTCTTAGCACCTGGCTCGGTGCAGAGTACGAAAAAATGTACAGTTGGAGGAATGGATGAAGTTAAAAGTTAATTTAGTTTTTGTGTAACTGCTCAACCTGCGTCACTGAAGTCATTTTTCTTTGACATCACAGACTGAAACATCCTTTTTTGTGCTGGTCCACTTTACCTCACTAACAGGGACCCGTACTACTGATTATATTACGGGTAGACGAAATCCAGCATTCTGATTGGTTGAGAGTGAGACAATTATGGTGGACGTCAGCGATGTGAATGAATGCGATGCTGCCAGATGTTTACCTGCACGTAGGGGACTATTTTCTCTCTCGACTGATGACATGTGACACACAACGTTTAGAACTACAACTATTTTGTGCTGAAAGGCAGATATTTACCTACTATTTATAATGTCGCTGGTAAGCGTATTATTAAAGGCAGTACTTCATGTTAGGCCTCTTATTATTATTATTGCTTAAACATAGGCTGCATTATGCCGTTTCCTGAAATCAGACAAATGTTTCTTCTGGTACCGGTTTAGAAACAAAAAGGAAACCGTATGTTAACTTGCTATTGCTCTGAGAGTACTTAATAAAAGTGATCAGTACACTAGTTGTTATGTATTATGGAATTTTGCACAAAATGCGGTTATATATACATATATTAGTGCTGTCAATGAAAATATTTAATCCCAATTAATTGCATTCATGTCATAATTAACTCAAAATTAATCAGAACCTTTTATATATTCTCAATGTCCCTTAATTTATTTTTTCACCAAACTTGAATGTTCTTATCAACATGGAAAAGTGGATTGGCTTCCTTTATGTTAAGTTTTATTTTATTGAAAAACAACATTGCCAAACAGGGCGGTACAAAATAAAGTGCTCAGTGTGTGTGCGTGCGCGCGCGTGCGTGCGCGTGCGTGCACGTGTGTGTGTGTGTGTGTGTGTGTGTGTGCACGCGTGTGTGTGTGTGCGTACGGTGGCTCCAGTCCTGCAGGTAGTTGGTTCTCCTGATCCCACGTCAGCATGTCCACAGCGTACTTCAGGAGGATCGAGAAGATGCTGAAACCACGAGCGACCATATCAGCAGGCAGCACAGATACAGGATCCTAGAGGGACAGACAGGACACGTTACACCGAGAGAAAGACAGGACACGTTACACCGAGAGAAAGACAGGACACGTTACACCGAGAGAAAGACAGGACACGTTACACCGAGAGAAAGACAGGACACGTTACACCGAGAGAAAGACAGGACACGTTACACCGAGAGACAGACAGGACACGTTACACCGAGAGAAAGACAGGACACGTTACACCGAGAGAAAGACAGGACACGTTACACCGAGAGAAAGACAGGACACGTTACACCGAGAGACAGACAGGACACGTTACACCGAGAGAAAGACAGGACACGTTACACCGAGAGAAAGACAGGACACGTTACACCGAGAGACAGACAGGACACGTTACACCGAGAGAAAGACAGGACACGTTACACCGAGAGAAAGACAGGACACGTTACACCGAGAGACAGACAGGACACGTTACACCGAGAGACAGACAGGACACGTTACACCGAGAGACAGACAGGACACGTTACACCGAGAGACAGACAGGACACGTTACACCGAGAGAAAGACAGGACACGTTACACCGAGAGACAGACAGGACAAGTTACACCGAGAGACAGACAGGACACGTTACACCGAGAGACAGACAGGACACGTTACACCGAGAGACAGACAGGACACGTTACACCGAGAGAAAGACAGGACACGTTACACCGAGAGAAAGACAGGACACGTTACACCGAGAGAAAGACAGGACACGTTACACCGAGAGACAGACAGGACACGTTACACCGAGAGAAAGACAGGACACGTTACACCGAGAGAAAGACAGGACACGTTACACCGAGAGACAGACAAGTAGAGGGACAGACATGCGTGTCTCACCTCCTCTGTGTCTCTGTTGGTGTCGGTAGGCTTGTGTTTCTGGCAGTATGGACCTTTCTTCCAGGCTTCAGCATCTCCACAGTCACAGAAGCCTCCACCACCTGACGTAGTCATCTACAGCACATTTATAATAATACAATAGATTTGGAAAATATATAACAATGTGTGTTCTTCCTGTGGGGACTTACTCTGTACCGATGTTCTTTGTGAATACTCTCAAGGAAACACTTCATGCACAGCACACAGGTCGGATCAGCTGCACACTCCCTAGAAACACACACACATTAATGCATGGACATAGCATGTGTGTGTGTTACCTGTGTGTGTGTGTGTGTGTGTGTTACCTGCAGGAGTAGGTGGGCTCTCCCACCTTGAACACGTGTCCACACAGAGGCGATGGCTGGTTGTTCTCCTGTAGGAGAGCCAGGCCTGAGGCCGGCTCCTCACCCAGCAGGAGCCACTCCAAAGGAGCCAGGAGGAGCATCTGAGAGACCAGATCCTCCCTCTGCTCCTCCCTCTGCTCCTCCCTGCTGCTCCCTCCACTGGGCCCCAGGCAAAGGATTCTGGGTACATACACAGCAAGGTGATGGTACACCTCCTGCTGTAGGTTGGCCGACACCAGCCATCGCTGTAGAGGAGGACAGATGATTACAGATGTTTCTAACATTAAATAAAACTAAATGGTAAGATTAAATAACGTAGAGCTACTTTTCCTGTCCTTTGACTGCTTTACATCTCATTTCTATGATTTCCAATCCCGGTTATCCATTTTATTTTCTTATATTGTGGTTATTTTAATCATTTAATTAGTTTTTGTGTGCAGAGTTTTGACACATGTTTAGACAAAATAGGCGCTAAAGACAATTATGTTTCATTTTTTATACTAACTTTATTTTAAAGATGTGTTTCATCAACATCAAGCCTCTCCAACGTCCAAACCATATGCATATTTATATAAAAACACAAATGTGTCACACACAAGGCTTGACTTAAATGAAACGTTTAAACAATACAGCATTCACAAGGACAGCTATGTGTCCTCTTTCTATTTTTAACCATTGTTAAAAGGGTCGCCTGTTAAACGCTATAACACCTGTTGTTACGTGTTGGCCGGAAGGTGAACCTGCAGTCAGAGCGTTTAAAGATGTTTCCAACGGGGAATAATGCAGCTTACTACAGAACTCGATGAGTCGGTGTTTACGCTGATAGCTGGCACTGACACAGCTGCTGTCACTCATCCAGATGTTTTACAGATCACCGCAAGCATTAGCGAAAGCGTTAGCATTAGCTTAGTGTAGCAGATTAGGCAGAATGCGTTGAGCCGGTGAGAGCTCGTGCTGTGACGCACCGACGCGGTGACAGGTGAGGAGCTCGAGAGTCCGCTTACCAACGCGGTGTCTTTGGCGGAGAAGTTCAGGAACTCAGAACATAGAAGAAACGGTGGGTCTCTGTCGGACTGGGCCGACGCCATCTTCCTCCCTCAGCTGTGCTGCTGGACGAAAGAGAACCCGGAAACGGAAACCATCAACTGCCGAGGAGGCGTGGCCTAACCATGAGGGCAGCGAGATAAGAAGCTGTCGAGTATAATAAATCATTAAAAAAATTCGTACAAAGACATATATTATCAAATCTGTATTTTAAGTATTATAATACAAAAAGCAAAACGAACAAAAGTTACCTCTGACATGTAGTAGAGTATAATGCGTAACGTTAGTACAATAAAACGTACAATATGTACCACTGGAGATGGAGTACAGTGAATTTACTTGTCTTTCGTAGTCTTGTAGTACATAGTTAATAGATAGTTAGTACTTGTAGTTTGTATATAGATACTAAACTATGTACTCAAGGGCGTAAGCGTAGATTTACAGTTCTTTCAACTGCAAAATGAACATCGTAAACACCCAAATCAAGACTACATGAAAATGTATGTGTAGTCATCAATTCAGCTTCAGCTCTTATAAGTGTGTAAAGCTCCTTTTGTATGAAAAAATGCAACTGATTGATACAAAGAAGAAAAGAGTAGCTCATTACATATGTAAGCTATTATTGCACTCCTGTTCCGGTGTAAGTTATTTTATTGTGAAGGAGGAGAGGAAGTAGAGGAAGGGTTCAGTGTTGTGAAGAAAAAGTGACGAGAAATAAAGTTGCCGCCGGCGTGGCGCAGAACCGGAGCCGTGTTGTTGTTTTTTATTAAACCAAGTATAGGCGTACCATAACCCTCGGCTACACATATAACTTGTTGTGGCCAACCAGCCGTCTAGTTTAGTCACAGTCGCTTTTGACGTGGCCAACGGAAATCTCATGGTCCTTTATTGTTTCCACTGTGAAATTGCTTGTTCAAGCTATAAAAGAGACCCCTGTAATCGTTTCACTCCCGTACGTCCTACAATCAGGGCAATACATTATTTTCTCGTCTGGACCTCCGCTTTTCATTTAACAGTTTTTCTCTTTTGTGTCCTCCTGGTTTTCATACGGTTGCTATTTGCCGCCACATCCTCGCCTCTCACTCAGCAGTTCTCCTGAAGTTTTATTAAAAGTCTCCACCTGTTGGTTTGCACGTCTTGGTTGCTTGGTAACAAACGTATGGGGGCTGAGAGGGAACAGCGGTACGTGCAGGATACATCGTTAGCAGGACAACGTGGTTGGTGTTTCCTACTCATGTCGTGGCGTCTACTCTGGTTGAAATGCGTGTGTCTCACGGTCAATGTGTGAGGCTTGAGAACCCTGCAATAAGTTTATTGTTTTTAGAGGCGTTTTGAGAAGACTACTGTATCAGACTGTCTCACCAAGCCGAGGAAACGGCTGGCGACTACCGTTGCTAAAAAAGGGTCTGCATGGACATCTCTGATGGCCAAAAAGCCCTGAGCTGTGACGGGTCTTCATCTCCAAGCACATCTGTCTCTGAAGTGCCGCACATTTGGCCTGCTAGCTGAACTGAGATAAGCTGAGCTAAACTACATGAGCGCACACTCAAACTCGCCAAAGCGTAAAATAGTTTTTTCCGTAGTCGATGCACATGAACCACGGTGCCACCGATGTAACCAAAGTGTTCTTGGTTTGTGGATGATGTGCTCATGACACATTAATAACCGCCGTTACAGTACAATGAAAAAAATAGAAGTAGAATTCCACCCGCCAAAGTGGCTAGTGAGGGACACTGCTTTACCCTAACAATGTGCTAACTACTGACTGAACACTAACTACATCAAGCTTACCCGTCAATACTGCTGTGGATTAATTTATTCATAGTTTTACCTATTTTCTAACTCACTGAGTTTATCTATCAAACTTGTGGTGAGGACCCACATCTTCACAGGGACTCTCAGTAAGACACACACATAGAGCACACTGGAGATCTGGATTCTTCCATTCAGGGAGATTTATCTAACCCCATTCCTACCAACTAACCCAACAACACTGGAATAAACCAAGCTCTTTCTGGAAAGACACCAACGAGGTGATGAGACAGCACCTCAAGAACTGGTGTGCTAACACTACTACTAGAGTAGTACTACAGGTGTGCTACAGTAATACTACTGCACCAATCACACCCCTGTAACGTTGTTACCACTTGACTCATCCGGCCAATTAACAGCAGTTATACAGATCTGTCCGTCACGTCAAGCTCCAGTAGCAACCGAACTGCTTCACCGCACTCTAAAGGCATCAGACAAGGTCAGTAGTAATGTTAATGTTAGTGGTAATGAAGTTAGCGGTTATGCGAGTAGTAGTATCACTGGTGATGTCACTGGTGATGTCACTAGTGACACAAGGGCAGGACTCAAATGATCAAAACTTTGCTTCATCGTCATGCTAATGGTTACTTACATGATATGCATTTCTTGGTCATGATTGTTATTTCTCGTGAACGGCCCAATGATGTGTCACAATCTAAATGTTGCCGCTGAATGTGGAATGGAATTATCTCCTTTCCTTTCGTAAAG
Organism: Pungitius pungitius; assembly: GCF_949316345.1. NCBI lineage: Eukaryota > Metazoa > Chordata > Actinopteri > Perciformes > Gasterosteidae > Pungitius > Pungitius pungitius. Next base: position 186,424 of record NC_084912.1, on the reverse strand, counting down.
GATGGTTCAGTGGTTCCTATCCTAAAGAAGCTAAGTAAGAAAGCATTGAAGCTCCTTTCCTTTCAGGTCATTTCACTCAGTGCATTCAGTGCTTAACAAAAACACTATTCCAATCCACTTTGTTTCTGTCACAACCCACTTTGGCGAAAGAAAAATGTTAATGACTCACACCCAAGAAAATTGTAATTTTACATTTTGGAAACTCATGCTAAATGTTGAGCTATAATTTTGAGAATAATTTTGGATTTCCACATGCGACGCCACCTGTAATAGCACTGCGACCCACTAGTGGGTGGCGCCCCACAGTTTGAGAAACACTGCCATAAAGCAACTGCACCACGGTCACATGACTTCACATTAGAGACACACACCTGACCCCAAATGATAATAAAACAATGGAATACAAAATGAGTGTGTATATTTAATTGTACTGACGGAATGGTCAATGATACATTTCTCATATGAAAACTGATCCCTTAGACAGGTTACATAGGTGCTTACACAACTAGAACATTTGGAGCAAAGAGAAGTTGCTTGTTTGATTGCCAGCTGTCAGAGTGCCTTTGAGCAGGAGACGTGAAGCTGTATATGGTAGTTCATCCAAACCAGTGGTTCCCCATACAGTCTGTGTTCCAGGAGACTCCACAGAGCCAACACCACTCGGCCCTGCATAGGGGGCACTGCATGTGCATGCATCCGCCTGCAGAGGGTGACATCAAAGGGTCATAAAGTACTTATTCACAGTATCTCACAGTACCCCTTGGCGGGCCAGATCCGGTCTGAGGGCCGTATGTTTGACACCCCTAATCTATCTCGTATGAGACACTACTGTAATATGAACTGTCACATGTGTCCTGTCTCCACCGGCTGTTTCCTAACTCCAGTCGGGATCACTGAAAGGAGATGTTCAAATTGTTCACATAGTCCAAACAGAAAGAACATCATATATGTGGAATCCGTTTACACTATTCCCTCTGCTGTAACAGTTCAAATCTGCCAAGAAAATGTTAGATCCCTTAGAAATATGTCTTTTATCGTATTATAGACTTTTTAATGATCACTAAATCTTGGACTGGCCCAGAGGAATGCACACCCCTGATTGAATCATCCCCCCTGTACTTTGTCCACCCACACCATCTTCACTATCCAACTTCAGTGAAATCTCTTTTAGACTGATATCTAAGATGGCAGCCTTGGTACGTCTGTGCTGTTTGTTTTTTGTAGTTAATTCTGTTTTCTGCTGGGATTCCCGGAGCTCTTTCGCCAGAGATGAGCTCATGAACATCCGGGGAACAACTCCAGTGGAGCTACTTGCAACTTTTCTTCTTTCTTCTATGGAATTACTGGACATTCTCGGGGAGGGTGTGCTCACCTTTACTTACGCATATGAGTGATTCTCCTATTCTCCTGATCTGGAATCTTTTATCATCAGCTGTAAATCCTTTTACTCCCCCTGTGAGTTTGCTTCATTCATCCTAGTTGTTGTTTACATGCCGCCGCTGGGCAACATGCAGGAGACTCTGTGGTGTCCCTCAGGGGTCTATATTGGGTCCCCTTCTATTTACCATTTACATGCTAACCCTAGGCCACATCATTTGTCAACATAATTCAGAGTGTCATTGTTACGCAGATGATACACAACTTTACATTAAGCCTGATACCTCCACAATTTCCTGCATCATGTCCAGCCTTGCCGACTTAAGGAATTGCATGTCCAGAATTTTTCTGGAGTTAAATGACTCCAAATGCGAGGTCGTTATTATTACACCTTCCTGCCCAAGCACGAGCTGTGTTGCTGATCTGTGCTCAGGGCTGGACACGCTATTAACAAATGTTTGGCATTCTTTTTGACTCTGCGTTGTCCTTTGATTCTCAGGTTACCAAAGTTGTGCAGATCTGCCTCGCTAATCTGGGACAATTAAGGAAAATCAGGTCTTTCCTCTCACCTGCAGACCTGGCAAGAGTCATCCACAGGCATATTTTCTCCAGGCTGGATTATTGCAACACACTTTTGTCTGGCATTAGCAGGCAAAACATTCAGAGACTACAAATTATATAAAACGCTGCTGCCAGGCTCTGGCTGCCATTACTCTTGCGCATATTGTTAAGCCCTTTGTAACTTTGTTTGGAAAGGTGCTCTATAAATACAAGTTCTTATAGGGCATCTTATAGAGAAGAACCATGATGTTCACAGTAGAAACAGGAGGTCAATGTGAGCTACTGTTCAGTTCAAACATCTTTGATCATTCTGATTATTGTATCAGTTCACATATCTACTGCCTTAGACTATGATGTGTTACCGTCTCTCTCCACAGGAACCGAGCACTGAGGACAGCGTTTAGTCGTCTCCTGCAGGAGGAGCAAGGAGGCTCGATCCCACCTCCCTCTGACAGACGCCTCCTCCTCAACCACGAAGCCCTGAGGAGGAGAAGCAGGTAGTCTCATGCATTCATACGTTGGCTTTGTCTTCTGTAGAGACTTAGAACTCAGTCTGAAACAAGTCAACCTAGGTATATCTAGCTCACCTGGGAGGATTCCACCATGGGTGGGGCCTGTTCGGTGAGACACGCCCCCTCATGGTACCGCTCCCTGCAGTATTTGCAGAAGACAAAGCCACAGCCGAGATGTCTGTCACAGGTCACCCTCCTGCTGTCATCTGGTGGGATAAGCCCCGCCCCACAGCCAGGTGACGGACACATCAGTCCTCCATTCATAAGAAGGCACTCCTCTGCCCCGTACTTCTGGTAACGCCCATACTGGGAAACACAACAGACCCCAAGTCAGTCTTCTTCCACGGTTACATTGCTTGCTTCACATACAATGTAAACTTCAAGCAAAGCTAACTAGCTTTATCATGATATCATTGTTGAATCGGTGAGCTAGCTAGCTAGAAAGCATAAAGAGGAGGAAGAAGAGTGAAGGAGGAGGAGAAGAGCAAACGCTTGCCTGATCGTCTCCCAGAATCCTGAAATGATGCAGCTCTTTTATGAGAGAGTCATTACAGCCGGCTGGAAACACAAATATCACAGGTAGTTTATAAATCAATGACTTCTTGTATTGATGACACATTGAGTCATTGTCATCAAACTGAGTCTCACCAGCACATGGCAGAGAGTAGCCTATCAGTGGGTGGGAAACAAACTGTCTGTCATTGAGACGAGTCTGACAGTAACGATGGAAACACTGGAGACAGATCACATGACGCTCTGCGCACTGGAATACCAGGACGAGCTCCCTGAGAGACAGACAGAGAGAGAGAAAGAGATAGAGACAGACAGGAAGGGAGGAAGACAGAAGTTTATTTTCTCTCTTAAAGATCAAATAGTGTGTGTTACTTTGTTTGTGTATTACGTGGTGTCCGAGCAGGCCATACAGGGCACCTCCCTGCTGTTGGTCATAATGAGGTCGAGGGCCACAGACACGTCGTCCTCTGACGTTGGATGGGACGCACACTTCATGTAAAACTCCTACGGCCGCACACACAGAGTGGAGACACTACATCTCCCAGAATGCCACTGGATGAATTGAGCACACACTACACTGACGGCTCCTTACTGCTTTGTTGCTGTCACAACCGTCTGATTGACAGAAGCCGTGAACACGGCCTGGGAGGAGGACATCGTCCCAACAGGATGGATCCTGAAACAGAGGACATCGTCATCAGTACAATCCACACCACCATCCACTGAGGAGCAACAAACCATGAATATATATACATTTATGGAATATATATTTGTATGGAAATTACATCATGTTATTTATTGTGTACAAATATACTTGACACTGGCGTAAAATCATCAAAACAGATATTTAATCTTTTCAAAAAGGAGACACACAGCTGGCTACACAAAGGTTTTCTTTTCCAGCGGCCACATATATACTTCATAATATATCATCATAAACAGGGTGGTTTTGAGCATGCACTTATTGAATGTACTTGTATGAAGGTGACATCATGAACGTATTTTTTGAATGTACTTGTATGAAGGTGACACCATGAACGTATTTTTTGAATGTACTTGTATGAAGGTGACACCATGAACGTATTTATTGAATGTACTTGTATGAAGGTGACACCATGAACGTATTTATTGAATGTACTTGTATGAAGGTGACACCATGAACGTATTTATTGAATGTACTTGTATGAAGGTGACACCATGAACGTATTTACTGAATGTACTTGTATGAAGGTGACATCATGAACGTATTTATTGAATGTACTTGTATGAAGGTGACACCATGAACGTATTTATTGAATGTACTTGTATGAAGGTGACACCATGAACGTATTTATTGAATGTACTTGTATGAAGGTGACACCATGAACGTATTTATTGAATGTACTTGTATGAAGGTGACACCATGAACGTATTTTTTGAATGTACTTGTATGAAGGTGACACCATGAACGTATTTTTTGAATGTACTTGTATGAAGGTGACACCATGAACGTATTTTTTGAATGTACTTGTATGAAGGTGACACCATGAACGTATTTACCCTGCTGAGTGTGAATGTTGTTTCTCTGCAGCTGCTGCAACAAACTCTGAGCTTCCCAGGTTGGATTGACTTACATCCCTTACAGTACACAAAGAAAGTACTGCATGTACGCACACCTGTAGACACACAGTACACACAGGCAAAGTCCTTCAATAGGGACAAGGACAGGAGTACTCAAATACTCGCATCCTTACTGCACGAGTTTGAAGTACTGTAAAGAAATATATATAATATAATGGTAGGGGAAACACTGCTGAGTACAATTATATAATTAATACTGTCACCTCACATGCACCAAGGGAGTAGAAACAACTTTACTTCACACTAAGCGAGCATACAGGTAATACTGTTACCTCACTTATTCTGAGGGGTGTACTGACATATTAGAGTAGTACTGGATACTAGTAGAGTACTGGCATACTACTGGAGTACTGAATAATAATCAGGAATCAGGAAACGTTTATTGCTATAATATGTCAGACATACAAGGAATTTGACGTGGCGAAGTGCTGATACTAATACTGAAGTGATGACATAGTGCAGGAGTAGCGACACTGTGGCCTCCTTAACTGACCTTTCAAACTTGCAGCTTGCACCTCCTCTCTGTCACCTCCTTTTGCTTCTTCCCCTTCTCCACCATTACTCCCGTCCAGGCCCCAGGGGGTGCAGGGGAGGCGTGACGAGCTGATATCTAACCTGGTCAGACTACTCCACCCGTCCTGCCCTCCTCCAACCAGGCCCTCCCGCAGGAGAAGATGGGCGGGGGTTGCAGCTGACTTAGAGGGGACCACATGGACAGTGCTCTGCTCCGGGAGGTCACAACCCTGAGAGGAGGAGGAGATGATGATATAGCAGAGTAACAAAGAGCAGGTGAGCAAAAGCTCCTCACCTGCAGTGTGAAGCTGCTCTCTAGCTCTCTTCCAGCAAACAGCACCCTGAGGAGCTCTGCTCGGACCCCCTGCTGACTCCCCACCAGCTGCTGAAGGTCCGCCACGCTGGCCTCCTCCTGCAGCTCCACGGGGACGCAGGGCCCCAGGTTGTACCTCACGTATACTGAGGGAGTACAAGTAAACAAGTAATACTGTCACCTCTAGTACACAGAGGAAGTATAGGTATACTATTATTACTGTCAACCCATGTACACAGACAAACAAGTACTTCTTTTACCTCAGGTATACTGAGGTAGTACAAGTAAAGTAAGTAATACTGTCACCTCACATACACTAAGGGAGTACAAATAATACTGTCACCTCTAGTACACTGATGGAGTATAAATAGATAATACTTATACCTCAGGTACACTAAAGAAGTACAATACTTACACGTCAAGTACAACAGAGAAGTTTACAAATTCCTATACTTTAAGTACATTACGGTGGTACAAACACTTATAACGTATGTACACACTTTGCAAATACTTATGTCTTAGGGAACACTAAGGGAGTACAAATCCTAAAAAAGTATTCAAGTTATACGACGAGGACACTGCAGGGACACAAGTAATACTATTACACATTCAATAAAAATACAAGTAAATCTTAAACTCACATAGCACTACACTAACTACTAAAAACGAGTATTACTTATACCTCACGTACACTACAAGTCAACAAGTCATACTTATACTTCAAGCAGCGCTCACTTATCATCAGACGATTTGTCCTTCGGTCGCCATTTGTGTTTTGGTGATCGCGGTGCACTCTGGGCAATGTAGTCCTACCGCAGGCACGTACAACCTGCAAACCGACTACAGCACAGTTACGCGGAAATTACGTCATGAATTAGCATCAGACGTGCATTGTATACATGAATGATGTGTCTCGGTGTTTCGTTAGCTGTGGCCGTGTCTTCAGCCTTCAGCAGCCTTCGTAGACCTGAGCTGGTCCTCCAACGACCGCAGAGGCTGAACCAAAAGGTCTCCGACATGGGACTGTCCATAGGGACGGTCTGTCCTACGGGGGGACTTCTTGCCTGCGTCATCAGCCTTACCTCCGCTGCTCCCGTTGCCTAGCAACCTACTGAGCTTAACAATAAAAGCCTTAAAATTCGAAAACTTTTAAATTACAGATAAAGAAGATAAACTTCTTCTCATTTCATTTGATGAAATTATGATATATTCCAGGAGATTTCCCTTGTTCAGACCAGCAGAATAACCTTAACAAGCTCCTCCCAACATCAGCATGCAAGCAGTCTCAGGCTCTGCTCTCTCCCTTTTACCGACCTACCTTGACTGCCGCACCTCCCGGGTAACCTGGAGAGGATCTGTGTTGGAACCTTGTCCTCTTACTACTGGAGTTCCTCAGGGCTCCGACCTGGATCCCCTCCTCTTCTCTCTCTACACCAACTCTCTCAGCTCTGTCATTCGCTCGCACTGTTTCTCGTACCACAACTAATTCTCTCCTTCCCTCACTCGGACACTCAGGTGGCGGCCCAGATCTCTGCCTGTCTGACTGACATCTCTCAGAGGAGGTCCGCTCGCCACCTAAAGATCAACGAAAAACTCTCCTACCCAGGACCTGACTGTTAACTTTGGCATCTCCGAGTTAATGCCCACTTTGACTGCTGGGAACCTCGGTGTGACACTTGACTCCAACTCTCTCTGACTCCCAACACGTGAATGGATGGGGTCCAGTCTCCATTCAGCTAAATGACATGTAATGTTATCATAACTTAATGTACTGCATAAATGAGGAACAGCTAAGCATTTATATTCATTATTACTGAATAAACAAGACTAATGAAGGTCAGTTAAATCATCCGACAGCTGATTTATTGATTGAATGCTAAACAAAACTTTGAACGACCAACGCCCAGATGTTTGTAAGTACAATATGTATAAACACGGGTTCGTGGTTATTTAACGAGCAGCAGGGGGCGGTGTGACGCGGCGCCCCGCCTGCGTAGTCCAGAGAAGAAGGAGTTCTATTTTGTTTCTGGCGGAAGCAGAAGAAGAAGAAGAAGTGTCGTTATCATCACGGTCCGTTAACGTCAGTTTACATTTAATCAATAATCAATTTAATCAAGAGTTGATGAATCAATAAATCAATACATCGGTGAATCACGTGTTCATACGGACTGACCTGGGGTCAGAAGGTAAGACAGACTCGGGTTGAACACGTTACTCGGTTAGTTAGCATTAGCTGCTTCCTGTTTGCGTTAGCTCTAAACAAACGGAAATGTGTCACGTTAACAGTCAAACAAAACGTTTGTCCGGTAAAGTTACCGTTTATCGGGTAACGTTATCGGACAAACGGGTTATTTGTTCTTCAAAGAACGAAGAATCACGTTAATAACTACAGACAGATTAGCTTCTGCTAAGCTAAAGTGAAACTGAAGACTTGTGACTTGATGCGCTGGATACTTCCGTATACGACACTCATGAGTGTATATATATAAATATATAAACTCATAACTTACACTAAATGAGCAGATTATATACCACTATATATGCCTAGTCTATAAGATATGTTATAGTATAATAGTATGTAGAGCAGCTACATAACTGATACCATATTTAACGGTATTCATGTAGTTTAGCAGATACATACTACTAAAACTAAGAATATTATTTACACTATGTAAAGTATCTCTACGTTGAGTACAAACAAGCATATATGTAGAGTGTTTAACAGTATGAGTATATAACACTACATAGTATATAATATCATAGCTGTAGAGTACATCACACTATGTACGAAGTGTATTTAACATTGTAGAGTGTATACAAGTAGACATAGTGTATAACTACATACACACATACACTGTAGAGTATATAACGGTATACTGTGTACAGTTTAGAACAATACATGACCATCATTTATCATTGGCAGATGTACTACTATCGAGATGCGAGTGCTGAGGTGAGCTGCTGCTACAAATACCTCATGTTCAGCTACAACATCATCTTTTGGGTGAGTCACATGGACCTTATGCCTTATGTTTCATTTTAATAGCAATCACAACCCGGTTAGGCAGATTGGGACATTTTATTTGTTCCGCTACTTTAAACCTGAACTAGCCCCTACTATTAGTATTCTCAAAAAGAAAAACGTCTTACGCCTTTAATGAGGGGAGTGATGGGGTTGGGGATTGAAAGAAGTGTTTCAGATTGAGACATAATGATATTGAACTGATAACGGAAGGAATCGCTTTTTAAAATCTGGCTACAGAGCTATTGGATTAAAACCTACAGATGAAACCTTTGTTTAGTGGAGAAGGAATTGAAAGATTGTTAGACAATGTTCCATTAAATACATGTATGTGTATGTAAATACCATAGACCAGATCCAGGTTGTGATTAAAACAATTCTCTACACTTGAATCCACCAATGAATAAAATGCTGTCGTTCTCAACATCCACGAGAATATTCACATACTTAGATCTGTGGTGCTCTCAGTGAGGCAGTAGTTTAATAAGCCTCTCAGTGTTGTTTTGTTGTACACTTTCAAATGTCTACATCAAGTTACATTTCCTGAAACTGAGCCCTTTTCTGTCTGCTAGTCAGCTGACAGGATGCAGAGGCTTCCTGTCAGGCCTCGGTTATCGGATCTGTTATTTCATCAGCTCTATCGGACCTGACTAATCACTGGTGTGTCCTCTTGTTGCAGCTGGCTGGTGTTGCCTTCATCGCAGTTGGTTTTTGGGCGTGGAGTGAAAAGGTGACAAAACGCACGTTCATGAAACCAATCGAAAAATAAATAACTGCATATTTCTGTTAATTTAGTGTTTCAAAAAAACAAAAACAGAACAAAACAAAAAAATGTGGACGCCTGAGCACTCAGGACATTTATTTAATATATATATATATACACACGTTACTGGTGTGGTATGGATCATTGTAAACAAGTATAGTTTATTTTAATAGTGTAATTATCATAGTGTGTAATACGGCTGATGATCCTTTTATAGTATAAGTCCCTGAGTTAATGGTGCATGGTGTACTGATACTAGAAAGGTAGCAGGGTACCTGTTGAACCCTAACACCTGGTACAGCAGGCAGAATTTATTTTGACATCTCACCCATCTCACCCTAACCCCCTAACCCTATATGTATGTAGCACTAATATGTGTATATACCTCTATATGTATGTAGCACTGATATGTGTATATACCTCTATATGTATGTAGCACTAATATGTGTATATACCTCTATATGTATGTAGCACTGATATGTGTATATACCTCTATATGTATGTAGCACTAATATGTGTATATACCTCTATATGTATGTAGCACTGATATGTGTATATACCTCTATATGTATGTAGCACTAATATGTGTATATACCTCTATATGTATGTAGCACTAATATGTGTATATACCTCTATATGTATGTAGCACTAATATGTGTATATACCTCTATATGTATGTAGCACTAATATGTGTATATACCTCTATATGTATGTAGCACTAATATGTGTATATACCTCTATATGTATGTAGCACTAATATGTGTATATACCTCTATATGTATGTAGCACTAATATGTGTATATACCTCTATATGTATGTAGCACTAATATGTGTATATACCTCTATATGTATGTAGCACTAATATGTGTATATACCTCTATATGTATGTAGCACTGATATGTGTATATACCTCTATATGTATGTAGCACTGATATGTGTATATACCTCTATATGTATGTAGCACTGATATGTGTATATACCTCTATATGTATGTAGCACTGATATGTGTATATACCTCTATATGTATGTAGCACTAATATGTGTATATACCTCTATATGTATGTAGCACTAATATGTGTATATACCTCTATATGTATGTAGCACTAATATGTGTATATACCTCTATATGTATGTAGCACTAATATGTGTATATACCTCTATATGTATGTAGCACTGATATGTGTATATACCTCTATATGTATGTAGCACTAATATGTGTATATATCTCTTTATGTATGTGTACCTGTGTGTGGTGGACTTCAGGGGGTCCTGTTGGATCTGACGCAGGTAACCCGGCTGCATGGTTTTGACCCGGTCTGGTTGGTCCTGGTCGTTGGTGGAGTCACGTTCACTCTGGGCTTTGCTGGATGTGTCGGAGCTCTGAGAGAAAACATCTGTCTTCTAAAGTTTGTACGTTAAAAACATCTGCCTTCAAAATATATCGATTAGAAAGAGTTTGCATCTTAGATTCTACATTTTTGTCTTTTTTTTTTCAGGTGTTCTCCATCTACATATTTTTCTCAAAGTTCAGGTGTTCTCTTTTGGTTCTTCTCAGTTCTCCGGTGTGATCGGCTTCATCTTCTTGTTGGAGCTGACGGCTGCGGTTCTGGCCGTGGTGTTTCAGAGTCAGCTCAGAGACTGGATCAACGACTTCTTCTTAGCCAATGTCAAAGGTTACAGAGACGACATCGACCTGCAGAACCTCATCGACTCTCTGCAGAGGATGGTAACATATCCCCCAGAACACAAACACAATATTTTCAATATTCTTCTACTATCAGAACCTTTAGTATGTTTCTCCACTATCAGAACCTTAATCATCTTCTACTAGAACCTCCATCAATAAGACCTCTAACATCAGAACTTGTATCATCATCTTCTTCTACAAACAGAACCGTTACATCTTCTACTAACAGACCCTACTATCAGAATCGTGAGTCTGTTCTTCTTTAACAGAACTACTGCTGTGGAGCTCAGGGACCCAACGACTGGGATCAGAATGTGTATTTTAGCTGTAACGGAACCCATCGCAGCAGAGAGAAGTGTGGAGTCCCTTTCTCCTGCTGCATCACAGATCCTGCTGTGAGTTCATCACCGATCAATACGCATCAATATCCATAATAATCAATTCAGTGTCATAGAATGGAAGTGATTGTGTTTGTTTTAGGACTCTGTGCTCAACAGTCAGTGTGGATACGACGTGAGGAATCGACCAACGGTGAGGTCACTCCCTGCTCTTTCAATGTGGCTTCCTGTTTATAGAGGTGAAGGCCCGCCTCCCTGTCACTGTGACGAGGAGGATGTGAGGAGGAGGAGCTGATGTAAGCTGCCTGGTCCACGTTCTATCAGAAACATGTTCTACATTGCTGATAGAGAGAATGCTCCTGTTCTGAGTGCTCATCGCCACGTGATCACAGCAAAGTATAGAGCACAACATTTAAGAAGAAGTAAAAGAAATGGAACAAATGCCTCTGCAATATATATTGCACCCATTTTAACAATAAAACAGTTTTATTGTTAAAATGGGTTTGGATTTATTATTTATAATTGGCTGAGACTGTCGAGTCCAAATGGGAGTAAGGAAACAATTTTCACATTTTATTTATTTTCTCTTATTTTGAAATGCAGCCCTACTTTTATTTATTTATTGAGAGAACATTATTTATATTTGCATGTATGTTCAATTCTTTGTTATGTGATTAGATGCAGATCTTGATATAAATCCATCCCCCTATTTAACCACACTAAATAGTTTTAGTTTGCTTCTCTAACTGGACCTCTTTACATTTCAGTTGAATAGCCGTAGTTTAGCACATTAGAACCAGATGAATGAACATGAATCTATTTCATGACAACCATAAATACATCTGGAACTCCACAAGAGGAAAGCACGTTTCTGTATGAGTAAAACCAGAGTTGAATAGTGTTCACTATCCAGCATGCTCTTCTGTTCCTGCAGAGGGAGTGGACTGCGCATATCTACACCAAAGGCTGCATCGCTGCGCTGGAGGATTGGTTACCTGGCAACCTGTACAGGGTGGCCATCGTCTTCATCGTCATCTCTCTGCTGCAGGTCACTACGCAGTCGTTCTTTAATTATCTGGACGACAGAGACACAGTAGGACGTAATCACTGGAGTGTTGTACCTGATTTCTGTTTACCTGTGAACAGATGGTGGGGATCTACCTGGCCAGGACTTTGATCTCGGACATCGAGAAGGTCAATTTCACCTACTGAAGCCACACCCACAGAGGGCGGGGCTTCTTACACAGCAGGTGTGGCCTCTGCCAGGTGGACCAAATTTCTTCAGATGTGCCTTTTTCTTCTTCTTCAGTAACCTCGCTGTACCTGCCTTCACTTCCTGTCATCAGTTTGAGGATCTTATGATCACCTCGTTGCTATGGTTACTGAAAACATAGACTTTCGCTGAATATGCATAAATCTTTCTTTGGGCTTTTTTTGTGTTGCTGTGTCTTTATCTGTTCGATGATGAAACTCTGCACCAGAGTGCCTTCAGTTCCCTTATCATTGATTAAGGAAGGACTTCTCTGTGCGTCCTTCATCATCATCATCGTCATCTTCAGGTTGAACTCAGGTCGTCTTTTGTGAGTTCTGAAATGATTCAGTTTACAGGGGAATAGGACCGATGTGTGATTGTTAAATGACTGCAATGATTCATTGATGATCAAAATGTGTAAACTAATTGAAACCAACATTAAAAGCCATCTTTAACGGTGGGGCCATTGATGGCTCCAGCTCTCTCATTGGAGCATTGACGGTTCAGACCAAAGACCAAAGAAGAAGAAACGGAGTAGAAGGGGCGTTAGACTGCTCCCTAGTTAGCTAGCATGCTAAGTCTGCTTCAATGCTAACGCTTGTTAGCACCAGTGTGTTCTACTCCTGTTCTATTTATTTCTATCAAAAGTTTGTTTGGACTTCAACTGATTTTATTTTATTGTCTCAGTTTTTTATATATGTGTACATATAAAACTTAATTTTTTATGGCTTTTTATATTCACCTTAATAAAACTGAAGTTTGGTCAGAGTGTTTTGTCCCTTTGAACTCATGATAGTACAGTTATGTAAAACCTTTGTGTTGAATTGATCATGATTGATTTTTAAAACATAATAGAATGAATCGGATCTCTCCCCACGTGTCTATTATTATTCAAATATTAAATCAATGTAATAATCAACCAACAACTAATATCTTAATATTTGCAATCATTGACTGAGCTGTTAAAAGTATCATCAGAATTCTAACCTTCTAAATTACTCAATGCCATGAAGTTGAATGTTTTTCTAGATTCTACTGAAGTCAATAACCAAAACATTGGTTGTGATGACTTACATAATAATGCAGAAAGACTAAAAAGCACAAATACTCATCATAATTTACATCATCACCGAACATCACTACTCATCTTCACAAGTTAATCCTCTAATGGTAAAATATGTTATAACAGTCTTATGCTCAAAGAGCGATTATTGTGTGTATTGAAGTAATGTGAGAAGAGTTGTCTTCTGACGCTGTGTGAAGGAGGACGCTTTCTCACAAATGCTCAAACAAAGGAACTCTGTTCCCCATCTGAACCTTGGTTCTTATCTCAACTTGGTTTGCAATATTTCATACCTGCCAAAGAGGATGACCTTCATGTGTGTGTATAAGAACTCATTTTCACTCCACAGAGCATCGTCATACGTGTTTGTGTGTTTGACCTCCTGCTTGCAAGCAATAAGTGGACTTGTTGCAACTTTGATCATTCATAAAGACTCTGTTTCATAAGATGAACCCAGAAACCCAAAATCATTCTCTTCTCCCAAACGTTTATTGAAATATTCCACAACAATCCCCTACAATTGGAGAAGGTTTATTACATTTACTGTGAGATTTTGCTTTTTTTGTGCTCTCTTAAAAACATCTGGCCAGAGACAGCAGATGGAAATCTCGATGTGACACTTGACTCCAACTCTCCCTGAATCCCAACATCACAGCGACAACACGGTCCTGTAGGTCCACGCTCTACAACATCAGGAGAACACGACCCCTTCTCACTCAGAAGGAGGCGCAGGTACTGATTCAGGCGCTTGTCATCTCCTGGACTATTGTAACTCTCTCCTGGCAGGTCTCCCTGCTCCATTCCACCTCTGCAGCTCATCCAGAATGCAGCAGCTCCACTGGTCTTCAACCTTCATAAGTTCTCCCACACTACTTTACTCCTCCTTTCTTCACTGGTTACCAGTGGCTGCCTCATCCAGTTCAAAGCACTGGTGGTCACACACCATGCTGTAAATGAAAGGAGCTCTCTGATGACATCAGGACCACAGAGAGAGACAAGTTCTACTGGCTCACATTCACACACCGCCGGACTATTTAGAGTCACCGGTTAACCCCCCCCCCCCCCCCCCCCCCCCCCCCCCCCCCGAACCAATGCAGACTCCACCCAGACAGGTGTGGGTGGGTTTAAACTCAGGACCTTCTTCGATCAGGGTGCAGGGCTCACCACACCACCACACATTACCACACACCACCATGCTGTCCGGTGAGCAGACATATATATATATATATATATATATATATATATATATATATATATATATATATATATATATATATATACTGATGTATATATATATATATATATATATATATATATATATATATACTGATGTTGCTGATCGCCTCCCAGCGGCGCTGCAGCAACATCTACAGTGAAGACACTGAAACATGACCTTTCTCCCTCCAGTCCCCCCCTTTTCCTCCCTTCATCTCCGGGGAGGCGGAGTCGGAAACGCGCAGCAGCATCGGTCCTTCGTGTCTGCAGCTCCTCTCGCTTCGGCTGTCGGTTCGGTTCCTGTCCGAGTGGGTTATTCTTCCAGTCTGCAGGAACGCGGAGGTTCTTCGGCCCAACGGACGGACGCAGCTGGCCGCACCGCGGGTTTCGACCCCGATCTGCCGCGCGTGTTGCCTCTGAGGTGGAAAGCCCCGGACGGAGGCCCGCAGCGCGCTCCGCCTCCCGCAGGCCTCCGGCCCGGACTCCCGCATTTCTCCAGGGAAATGGACGGATTTACCGGCAGTTTAGGTGAGTTCCCCCACCGCCCGCGCACCAAAGACCACCTGGTACCCGTCCATGCTGCTATGGCACAATAAGAGCCGCACGCGCCTCTGGCGCCTTTACACGTGTCACTGCTGTATTTATCAGAGACTCAGCACCGCCCCTCCGGCTGCTGCAGTGCCACAAAACCAGCAGCTCTTCTAAAAGATCCAGACCTGGGTCTGCTAGAGACCTGCAGAGGTACAGACCTGGGTCTGCTAGAGACCTGCAGAGGTACAGACCTGGGTCTGCTAGAGACCTGCAGAGGTACAGACCTGGGTCTGCTAGAGACCTGCAGAGGTACAGACCTGGGTCTGCTAGAGACCTGCAGAGCTACAGACCTGGGTCTGCTAGAGACCTGCAGAGGTACAGACCTGGGTCTGCTAGAGACCTGCAGAGGTACAGACCTGGGTCTGCTAGAGACCTGCAGAGCTACAGACCTGGGTCTGCTAGAGACCTGCAGAGGTACAGACCTGGGTCTGCTAGAGACCTGCAGAGGTATAGACCTGGGTCTGTTGTGTAATATTGAGTATTTCAATATTTAAACTAATATTTAGAATTATTTCTATTACTGAAGTATTTAAAAAATATTTGTCATGGTTTGTGTGATCCTGTTATGTTGGATTTCTTTGTCCTTTTGTCCTACTGGTTGTTGTTGTGTCGATGACAGAAAGCCAGTAGCCGATATCTCAAATGTCAACAACAATGTCTTCCTGTGGTTGGTCTACGTATTGTCGTGTCATTCTGGGCCCAATTCCTCGTACCTGGTTTAACAAAGTCGATGAAATGGCCTATTAGCCAGCTCAAATTAACCCAGGGGATTGAAGTCAGGCTATCTTGGTTCCTCAAAGGCTGATCCGCACTCGTACATATTAATAAGTGATTAATCAGGATAATCATGCGTCCTACTTCAGAAGAGATCTCCTTTTTCTCAGCTGATTAGCGAGAGATGATCATGAACGCATATAAGGGCTTCAAGACCATAATATGTACACTTGAATCATTTCTGTTGTATGAATTCAATGTATTATTCCTCTTTTATATTGTTCATTCTGTACTCATGACGTCCATCGCAGTCTATCCATCCCAAAAGGGATCCTCCTTCAACAATCTCTCTAAAGGTTTCTTCCCTTTGTTCTCCCCATCAAATGGTAGCTTTTCTTGTGCCAATGTGAGGGTTTCAGGACAGAGGATGTGTACAGACTGTAAAGCCCTCTGAGGCCGAATTGCAATTTTGGCTATACAAAATAAAATAAATTGAATTGAATAATTATGGAAAAATCAAACGCCACCCCCACTACACACTACCCCATGGCAAAATAATGCACGTTTTACAGGTTAAATGCGCAAGTGTCAGGAGCCTTCATGGTGATTTTAAGTAAGTAGATAAAACCCCAAAGAGAAGCAAATTCATACAAATTAATAGTTTTTAGGATGTAAGTATGTATAATATATATATATAATACATATGTCTATATGTGTAGATATATAGAACTAGGAGTTTGAATGTGAGTGTGTGTGCGGATCAGAATGTGTCTATTATTATTATTATTATGATTATTATTATTAACCCTAACCCATAATCAGAAATTAAATACATTGAAGCCGTGAAACATGGAACATCCAGAAGTTTTTAAGCGCCGAATGAACTTTACGAAGAGCACAACATTCAGCAGCTTTGCCAATATTCTCACATCTCAACACAAGAAATGTACAGCCTGAGGGACAGTGTGAGAGACGGCCTGAGGGACAGTGTGAGAGACGGCCTGAGGGACAGTGTGAGAGACGGCCTGAGGGACAGTGTGAGAGACGGCTTGGGGGACAGTGTGAGAGACGGCCTGAGGGACAGTATGAGAGACGGCCTGAGGGACAGTATGAGAGACGGCCTGAGGGACAGTGTGAGAGACGGCCTGAGGGACAGTGTGAGAGACGGCCTGAGGGACAGTGTGAGAGACGGCTTGGGGGACAGTATGAGAGACGGCCTGAGGGACAGTGTGAGAGACGGCCTGAGGGACAGTGTGAGAGACGGCTTGGGGGACAGTATGAGAGACGGCCTGAGGGACAGTGTGAGAGACGGCCTGAGGGACAGTATGAGAGACGGCCTGGGGGACAGTATGAGAGACGGCCTGGGGGACAGTATGAGAGACGGCTTGGGGGACAGTATGAGAGACGGCCTGAGGGACAGTATGAGAGACGGCCTGGGGGACAGTGTGAGAGACGGCCTGGGGGACAGTGTGAGAGACGGCCTGGGGGACAGTGTGAGAGACGGCCTGGGGGACAGTGTGAGAGACGGCCTGGGGGACAGTGTGAGAGACGGCCTGAGGGACAGTGTGAGAGACGGCCTGAGGGACAGTGTGAGAAACGGCCTGAGGGACAGTGTGAGAGACGGCCTGAGGGACAGTGTAAGAAACAGCCTGAGGGACAGTGAATGCTCGGCTGCAGTCTTTGGTGGTCACCATGTTACGTTACGTCTCCTGAAGGTCTTGTGATGTCATAAAGGATCTTTGATCTGGAAGAACTGTCTCCCCCTCAAACGTTAATATAACTGATAGCACTCCTTCATCAATGAGGAAGAGCTGTGAGTGGGGAGCTCATCCAGCGGATTAAACCTGCGTCGGACCAGGTTTTTGGATGTGTTGCTAAGGTGACGTTGCCTAACATGCTTTGTGGAACCTGAAAAGCCTGATCTGTGTAATAATATCCTGAAATTGATCCTGCTAACTCAGTGAGCCATGTATGAGGAACGGGACCTGTTTTCCTTGCTGTTGTTTTGTAGGTGACTACATGTCTGGAGCCAATATCTCAGACGTGAACAATTCTGTTGTTGTCTTGTTGTTGTGTAGATGACAGCATGTCTGGAGCCAGCGTCTCCGATGTCAACGACCGCCTCTCTGCTTTGGAGCTGCGTGTCCAGCAGCAGGAGGACGAGCTCACCGTGATGAAAGCCGCTCTCGCTGACGTCCTTCGCCGCCTCGCCGCCTCTGAAGCCTCCGCCTCTGCTTCCAAGAAACACGCAGGCAAAGGTATATAGTGATAAAAATAATAATACACCAAACGCAGTGTGTGTGTGTGTGTGTGTGTGATGCTCAGCCTCTAACTGGTCCTCTTAGGGTGTTCAGTGTTAACAGTAACTTGCTTCTTTCATCAGGCGGTGCTGCTCTTCGTGAAGCATACTCAATGTCTTCTATTGCCAATGGAGGAACACCTGGACGTAAGAGAGAGTCCACCTCGGTCACCAGGAAGGAGACAATGTCGTCTGCTGCCAAGAGGTGAAAATCCAGTCTAATATTAAATGACATTTAACTGACGCTTACATTGCATTTTAACCCGTGTGTTACATTCTGCCTGGGGAGCAATTAGGGGTCAGGTGTCTTGCTCAGGGACACTTCCACATGGCACATGGGGCGGCCGGGATTCAAACCGCCAACCTTGCAGCTCACAGCGCATCACATGACTCCATGCGCCACCATCGACCCCCAATAAACTCAGTCTATTAGGTCTCTCTGTGGGGAGCTTCCATTCATAGCAGTAACACACAGCATGAGATAAACGCTTTGTTTGGTGTAGGCGAGGAGGTAAAGCCTGCAGGAGCATCATCGTAACAAACCTCGTGTCTCCAGGTAGATGTTACTGATGTTGTCTTTGTGTAAAGCACTCTTGTTCTCCCTGGGATGTTTGTATTATTCTGGTTTGACACCAGGAAACATCACCAGCCCCCTGGTTCTATGGATAATGACCATCTTTCTTAATTCCATCAAGTTCTGTCAAGATAAAGTCTGTTCATATCCAGTTAATGTTTTTTTTAACCTATTACAGATTTGTCTCTCCAGCGCTTTGTTTTCAACCTCCCAGGTGTCTACAGACCGGATCTGATTGATCCATGCAATCAATGAATCTCCTGTGTATTTGAATATATCTGTCCGGGCTCCAGTCAAAACCAGGGCAGAGTAAACTGGACCTTGTTAGCTCAAACCACTGCTTAAGTAGCTCATTGGACAAATAGTTTGTATCACAAGGGAATGTGTTTATTTCGAAACTGAGTAATGTTTGAGTAATGGATTCTCTCGCTATTACGTTCTACACGTGAGTTGGAGGGCTACACATCTAATGAGGCTCATCCTTCCACAATATGGCGATATACAGGTGAAACTCAATATATATAACCCAGTAGGAGTAGAGTTAGTAAAAACCGCAGTAAGACGTATTAGAACCAGAGTAGAATGCAGTAGAAACTCAGAACCACAGTCAAACAACAGTAGAACCAGTAATTGTGGACTCTCAAACCCTGGTTTTGTCCACAGTGGAGCAGAGAGAAAGAAGGAGCTTGGCAGCCAGCGGTCTCCGATGGATGAGATCCAGGAACGTGAGGAGCTTCCTCACCCAAAAGATCTGTCTCCTTCTCCCTCCTCCCCCCACCCTCCCCAGAATCTCCAGCAGCAGAGACCTCTTCAGTCTGCTGACAGCAGTAAAGCCAACGTTCCTCCCAAAAGGTTCCACTTTGTTATCTGACCTCACTTCCCGTCAACGCTGCTCTGAGATCATTGAATCTTGTTCCTGAGGACCCACAGTCCATCTGACCAGCTCATGTGCACGTGTACCATTGTTTGAACACACCTAATCCAGCCAATCAGTGACAAAAGGGCAATAAAGCAGGACAGTGGCTCCTCAGGAGAAGTCTAGACGGACCTGTCTACTGAGGGCCTCCTGTCAAGTCTTTTGATGCTCTTTTTCCGAGAGTCTTCTGGAATTTTAAGTTCTCCGAGAGGCTCCTGTAGTCTTCTGGAAACCCTCGATACTGCTGGTACTTGCTGTTAGAAAGCCCAGGCGGGATTGGTGTTTTTATTTACTAACATTTCCTTCTTCTAGCTTCTCCTTCTGAATCTTTTTCTGGAGCTTCCTAACTCCTGGTCCTCCCTTAACGCTTATAACTCTTTGATTGTAGAAATCTATGGCTGCCTTTTATCAAAACCATTAACCCTGTTCTGCTCCCAGCTTCACCTGAAGATCTCCTTCTCTTCTCCTCTTTCTCCTCCAGCGGGTGGCTTGAGTTCACCTGACTAACCTCTGCAATGAAAAAAAACAACAAAAATAAATATATATATATATATATAACATTGTTTCTGATGGTATGTGCACCATCTTACCTGGGTTTGGTTTTCATTGGTCTCTGATAATCTTCAATATGAATATGCTCTTGAAATGAAAGCTGGAATCTGATGATGAACTGAACCCATGAAAGATGGCCGCCAGATGGACCACTTATTCGGTCTTTGACCATCAATGTCCTTCAGCACTTAACAGCTGTTTGTTATTTTTATAACATTATTCATTACAATATATTGTTATTACTATAACATTATTATTACTGTTACCCTAATGCTGCTATTATTCAATATTATTACATTATTATTTTGTATTATAACTATACGTCAAGAATCCGCCATTAATGACAAACCTGATGAATCTATTTTCTGTCCTAATGGAAACACTTGTGTGTGTCTGTTCTCCCTGTGTGTGCGTCACCCTGTGTCTGTGTGATCAGAGGCCCCAGTGTGAAGCGTTCTCAAAGCAGCACCTGGGACAGTTCAGAGGAGAACAGGAACAGACTTGTGAAAGCTGCTTCCACCTCCAAGCTGTTGGCCAAGGTGGTGAAGAACGCCGACAGGTACAAGTACCTCTGAATACTGTGTATAAATATACATACTTTATATATATATATATATATAAAGTATCCGCCACACCAGCCTGAACCGTTGATACAAGGCAGGATGGATCCATGCTTTCATGTTTACTCCACCTTCTGACCCGACCATCTGAATGTTCAGCTGAAATGAGACTCATCAGGAACGTTATTGCCAGAATATGTTGGACATACAAGGAATTTGACATGTTGTTGGTTCATGAAATTGGAAAGTAAGACAATGGACAAGAAAAATGATTTACAGTACAAAATAGAAAGCTATAGGCTAGGGGGATATGTCCGGGGTCAGAGGGGTCGGCTACAATCTTTCTAGCTCGCTTCAGCGTCCTGGAAGTGAACAAGTCCTGGAGAGACGGCAGATTGCAGCCAATCACCTTCTCTGCAGAGCGGATGACACGCTGCAGCCTGCCCTTGTCCTTGGCTGTGGCTGCAGCGTACCACACGGTGATGGATCGTCTTCCAGGTTGCACGTGTTGTGCGTTCACAGATGGTATTGTGAGTTCCTTGGTTTAAACGAGTGGTTATTTGACTTCCTGTTGCCTCTCACATCAAAAAGGCTTTCACCTCCACACACAGGTGCTTCCTGGATATTTTCTCTTTTTGGGACCATTCTCTGAACGCCAGAGATGGTTGTGTGTTTTAATCCCACTAGATCAGCAGTTTGTGACGTACTCATACTCCGGGTACCGTACTCATACTCCGGGTACCGTACTCATACTCCGGGTACCGAGGAGTGGTACCAATATAGCACCGCTTGGTATACAGATTTTGGGGCTTGCTTTTGATTCCTGAGCCGATTGAAACCCTTTATTTACACACTCTGATGACACCATCCTCGCAGCAGCTAACGATAGCTTAGCGCTTGTGTAGCTACAGCGGCTAGCTAGCCATCTACCTTCTATTTCTATTTATTTAAGTCAGTGTTTCCCTCCATTATTAAAGTGTGATGTTCTTTCACCAAACGCAGGCAGACTATTGTGTGCACATAGGAGAGCACGCGCTCACCAGCGTGCGCCCCCTCCCGTCGGACGCCCCCCCCTTTGCTTTGTGTCTTTATTTCACGCAGCAAAGCGTTGACTACATATAGAAATAAAAATAAATTCGATCACACCCAAGATAAACAATAAACAACATACTCTCGTGCTTAATGCAGTTCTTCTGTGTTGCACCTGCTGCATTCATGACGTCAATACATCGAGACACACGGAGTCAATCCAACAAAAATGCTTTTCAATGTAACATATCTTTTAGTTCCTGCACAATGAGCATACATCTAAAATTAAATGATTTATATTCCCCTAATTCCAATAAAATAATACACACAGCTCTTACAGAGGGGAAAAACCAAGTTAATAAACTGTAAATGGTTGATATATACTCAGACCAGCCCGCCTGCATCAACATCTACGTTAAAGTGACTTTTATTATATTTTATTTGATTCCTCTTGGACTTGTTGTCCATTGTCTGTTTGATATTATGCCCCAACTGCCAAGTCAAATTCCTTGTATGTCTGACATATTTTGGTAATAAATGTTTCCGGATTCCATAAATCCCCTCTCTTCACCGTTCTGATGCTCGCTTTGACCTTCAGCAAGTTGTCTTCAACACGTCTACAGGCCTTAGTGCAGTGAGTTGCTGCCATGTGATTTACTAATAAGCAATCGAACAGGTGTACCTCATGAGGTGCCTGGGGAAACACTGACATCAGTACAGAGATAAAAAAAGACAATCATTTTTTTCACATTGAGATCATTAAAAAAAAATTAAATGTGAGCTGTGTGTGTGTGTGTACACATGTGCGTGTAAATGTATAATGTGTGTGTGTTTCCTGTTTATATTTCAATCTTTAATTCTGAATGAAATGTGTTTTAATGTTTCAGACACAAAGAGCCGGTCATCAGTCAAGGTAACTACATAAAGCATATATATTAGTAATATATATATTCCCAATCATCATTATTATCTGTGCTTGCACCATATTTGTCCCTTTGTGACTTTTGTCTGCATCGTCATGGTGACAGAAGTGATGTCCGAGGTCGTGGAGTTGTCTTTGGAGTTTCATTAATTTGTATCGAGGAACTCACTTTAACTGTATTAGATCACCGGGTTAAGTGATTACACTTTTAAAACGATTAGGCCGTTAAAGATGGCTTTGAGATTAGTAAAGATGCTAGTGAGTAACCCTACTACTGTCTGTGTATCACTACTTTTTTTGGTTATTTTTCATAACTTTTCTAGTGGCTTGTCTCATGATGATGAATTCCACCTACATTTTTCCAAAGTACCAATGACAGAACTTATCTGAATAATGTTGTGTGATTTAAAACGAGCCCAGATGTGACGGTGACCCAGATGCAGTGTTTCTCATACCATTATATATGAGGCGGCCGTCCACCTGGAACCTTCTGGAGTAGGGGGTTAGGCTTGATGGTCCAACGTGCCCCGTTGGATCTCTTCTTTTAGTTACTCTTTGAGTTTGAGTTCTTGTCGTTTGTATTGTTACTGTTTCCGTTGTCTCTGGTGGTGTTTTTGTTGAGTGACAATGTCTTTGTCTCAAACCAGCCAAATTGTCGACACGAGAGAAAAACAGTCAAGCTGGTAAGTCCTGAGGAGTCATCAGAGCGAGCTAACACGCTAACAGCAGCTGAATGAGTGCTTCCTGTTTCTATTCTTCATCTCTTTTGCTCTCTTGCTCGCCGATCAGGTGATGTCACACCGGTCTGTGGCTCCACCCCCTACTGTTGTTTACCTACATATATGGTCAAATGCAACCGGAACTTGTAATTTGCGATATTCGGCTGTACAAAATAAAATGAATGAATTGAATGAGCTGTTAGTCAGGCTAGTTCAGGCCAACCTTGCTTTACCTAGAGTATCCATACTCTTAACTAACCACCAGGTTAGGATTATAGTATTTAACCGGGGGGTTCCCTGGGAAGCACCGGTATTACTACTGATCCTAACCTAGTGGTTATATTCAAGCGTATCAGGAGAGAACCAACTCTAGATGTTCCCCAGGTGTTTCCTTTTTGTATGTTCATACAGCATGTGTTTATATACGAACCAATGGCCCTCACCTGTTTCACTGTCCCTCACATCTTCACCTGTCTCTCACCACTTCTTTTAAATGTTGTTTGATCTCCTCAAAGATCAGTCATTATCAGTAAACTTTGATCTTGTGTCCAGTGCCCTTGTTTGAAATGTTAAGATACAGTTTAGTATTGATATTTTGCCTACTGAGTCCAAAAAGCAACCATTGAGAAGCAAAAGATAAAAAGGTGACCATAATGAAGATATAAAGACACCACAAAGCGATTGTAACAGGATTGCTCTCTAGTAGTAGTTGTTAATAAAACTACAACAACAACAGATGACCGTGTTTGTGTTCGCCAATTAAACTTAAAGAATCCGACCAGGCCGCCGTACAACTGGGATTTACTTCTCCATCCTGGAGAGATAAAGAAGCACCCACACTGCTCCTCTCCCAACATGTCTCTTCCTCAAAGTCTTCTCTGCTTCTACTTTTGCACCCACCCATTGAAGAGGAGATGAGGTCCAGGTGTGTCTCCAAGCACACCTGGACCTCAATTCCCCTGTTACAGTGGTTGGGAGGCTTATGGCTGGAACATACGCTCCCTCCACTATTCTGCCCTTCAGCCCTTACAGAGACAAAAACAAGATATAAAGACAAAAATTGACTTGTAAATTCTCAATGAATGGTTTTATTTCAGCATTATTCTTTTTTTGTACTACATTTATGTCCACATTGAATCTTTGTTCTCCAACATGTGTTCTCATTCTGTCTGCCCTTTCAGAGGGGAATCACATTAAGATGTTCATGCGTGGCCGACCGATCACCATGTTCATCCCTTCAGATGTGGAGAACTATGAAGATGTTAGGACAGAACTTCCATCAGAGAGACTCAAACTGGAATGGGTGTATCCTTTATATTCGGTTATATTTGTGCTACTAATCAAGCAACGTGGTGCTTAGTAATTGTCAGCTGAGGTTCCAAATATAACTTTCTTGCTACTGAAATAGTAGATTAAGAAGCGTTTGTATACCAAGTTTAGGTAAAGGCTCATTTGATCTTTAGTAAAGCTTCAATTTTTTTCTGGCAGTGTGGGGGGGAGGCGCCCCCTATTATAATGGTAGGGGAGACACTGTATACAGTAAAACTTCAGTAGAGCTCTTGTAAAGCTTTAATAGAGTTTCACTAGACCATCAGCACATTACCCGGTGTTATTCATGTGTTTCCTTGACCTCCTGCAGGTATGGCTACCGAGGTAGAGACTGCAGAGCAAATATTTACCTCCTTCCAACTGGAGAAATCGTCTATTTTGTTGCATCCGTCGTTGTCCTGTTTAACTACGAAGAACGAACTCAGAGGCATTATCTCGGACACACTGACTGTGTCAAGTGGTGAGAACTGTGTGTGTGTGTCTAGGACTGATAGGTCCATGAACATGTTGCTAGGCTACTTCCATCTCAACATCTACCCTGCGTAGGACCACCAATGTGTCCATAAAAGACAGTGGTTTGGAAATGTCTGGGCTAAATGTCGGGAGGTTGATGGCACTTCAAACACATACAACAGTGTCTAAAATACATGCGTTCTAAAGTGATTACTCTTTACTTGTAAGACTTTGGAAGAAAAACAAGCGTCACAAACTATCGCAATTAATTTCAAAATGTGCTATTTCATTTTTAAATCTATTGACAGCCTGCGTGTGCGTGTGTGTGTGTGTGTGTGTGTGTGTGTATTTTTTATTGAGATATATATATATATTTCAATCTGTGGTTCTACCGTGACAAGATGTAGAAAAATCCAAACGAGGGAATATTTATGCAAGGCAGTGTGTGTATATATAAATATTTGGATATATGTTTCTCTCCCTCAGTCTTGCCATCCATCCTGATAAGATCCGCATTGCCACTGGACAGATTGCAGGAGTAGACAAAGATGGACGGGTGAGGGCAAAACTAATTTGAGATCCCATTGTAAATATGACAGACTAAATTAACATTACATTACATGTCTTTAGCTGACGCTTTTATCCAAAGCGACTTCTAATAAGTGCATTTCAACCATTAACCTTGACCCTTGTGCTCAGGCCGTGCAGCCTCACGTCCGTGTCTGGGACAGTGTGAGTCTCTCCACCCTGCAGGTCATCGGGTTAGGAACGTTCGAGCGAGGTGTCGGCTCTCTGGCTTTCTCCAAGGCTGTGAGTGGTGCTCAGATCTCTGTTCTGTACATCACAAACAGTCATGTAGACATGTAGACTTAAATGTCTCCCTTTGTCAGGACTCTGGTCAGCACCTCAGTGTTATTGACGACTGCAACGATCATATGTTAACAGTTTGGGATTGGCAAAAGAAGTCCAAGATCGCTGAGATCAAGGTGAAACGTTCCTCTCTTATTACTGCATTCATCAGAGTGTGTCACGTTGAATCTTTATACTTGTGTCATTTTTAAAAATTGTATTCAAGTGCGCATATCTTTCTACAATTTAAGTTATCTGTAAAACAGACACGTTTTCATGCACTGACCTGGTTGTAACTGGCGTCTTTCAGACCACGAATGAGGTGGTGCTGGCCGTGGAGTTCCACCATACCGACCCAAACACCATCGTCACCTGTGGCAAGTCCCACATTTTCTTTTGGACCTGGTCTGGGAACTTGCTGGCTCGTAAACAAGGAATCTTTGGGGTGAGCTAACTCTTTAGTTCCGGTCTCTAGTCCTGGTCCAAGTCTCCACCAAGTCCTGGTATAACCCACGATTCCCAGTCTTTTGTCCAGGTCTAACAAACCCTGTTTTCTTTCTTGTTTTAAGAAATACGAGAAGCCAAAGTTCATTCAGTGTTTGGCGTTTCTTAGTAATGGAGACATCCTGACTGGAGACTCTGGGGGGGTCCTGCTGGTCTGGAGCAGGAGCTCTGCTGAGACCCCCAGCGGGAAGGGTCCCAGAGGTAAGTATTTATTTAACTGGAAACCCTGTTAGGGGTACCGAGTTAGATAACTAGTCTCACTACAAGAGTACTAAGAGTCACTAAGAGTTATTACATTTAGAGTCCCTCACATTTGGTTTCCTCATCAGATTTGTGTTTTCCTCATTGATTGAATTAGCTTGATGCTTTTCAACACTTTCTCAATTTAAAAGTAAAAAAAACAGTAGATCGAGAACCAAGAGCTGTGATAGGTTTGGGAAACCTCAGATATGAAAAGGAGCTATTATATCTCAGTGAATGAATCAATATAAACTCCATTGATCATTGAAAAGTAACATGAAACTTTATATAGCTATTATTTACATATATATATTTATTCCACACTCTTTATTGGAAGATCAATCCTAATACCCTTTATTTATTTAATTTCTCCTAGTCAGAAAGACATCACATCAGTGTTTCCCCATGGTCTACAAATGTAGGGGAGCAGCTACTGAAAACAGCTGTAATGGATATAAACAGCGAAACATTCAGAAGAGTCGTTAAACATAGGGCTTTAAATGTGCTTTTAGTTTCTGACCACACACTCTTTATGCCTCCATCTTTGTAAAGACTTCAGTTTGTGTGTGTATGTGTGTGCGTGCGTGTGTGTGTGTGTGTGCGTGCGCAGCATTTCAGATCAGTCGGCAGGTCAAAGGTCATGAGGGCAGTGTGTTTTGTGTGTGTGAAATGAGGAGCGGCACTCTGCTGACCGGAGGAGGGAAAGATCGAAAAATCATCCTGTGGGACCATGAACTGAGAGCTGACAGAGACATTGAGGTGATACAACGTGTACTTGTAGCTTTGTGGGCTCATTGACATTGTGCATTTTCTATCCCCTTACCATAAACTCAACAAGTACAATACCTAACATGAGCCTGCCTGTAAGTTGAACCCTCAAATAGGCCTTAAGAGGTCTGATCCAGAGTGAGAACCAATCAAATTGTCCTCACTAGTCTAAAACTCAAATTGGTGCTCACGATGATAGCTCTACTTGTAAAACAGGTAACACCTACACTTTCAGCTCTTAGTTTTTTAGTAACTTTGGTAAAAGTTCCAAATATGAACTTTAGGATTAGATTGGACCAGTGGTTCTCAAACAAGACCAGTCGGGCCCCAACCATTTTAACAAAACGGTCCATGCTGAATTTTATTGAAATAAAAATATTCCATGAGTCCTTTAATTAATATTAGAATAACATAAACATAACATAAAATGTAAGTTACTTTCATGTAAACCAGATTGCGCCATCAGACAAAAACAAAATCACTTTGTTGGAACAACCCAAATAAAGTTATGCAAAACAATAATTAATATTTGTCAAAATATATTATTGTATTATCCGAATTAACATGTTTTGTACTGAATATCAATCCAGGATAATAACAATAAAGTTCAACCTGTGGAGAAAAAAAAAAGTTAAAATATTTGGCATCAAGGTCTCCGTGTCCTTGAGAAAGACACTGAAGCACCGGTGCTTTACAGCAGCACACTGCTCCTTAATTTCTATGGATGGGTAAAATGCAGAGTATGCAGAATAATTTCTCCATGTGGGATTAATAAAGGATTATAAATGAAATAATAATAGCTTACATTTTTTTAAACTTTTTCTTTCAATTTAAAAATGTATATTTCCCCCAGCCCTCCACGTCCCACCTATAATACCTCAGTGCCCCACCAGAGGGTCGCGCCCCACAGTTTGAGAACCACTGGATTAGACTAAGATTAGTAGTTAAAATCATTGTTCCAGAACCTGACAGATGATCACATGATGTTTTTCTGTAGGTGCCGGATCAGTACGGAACCATCAGAGCAGTGTCTGAAGGGAAGGGGGATGAGTTTCTAGTAGGGACGTCTCGTAACTTCATCCTAAGAGGAACCTTCAATGACGGCTTCCAGGTGGAGGTCCAGGTGAGACCGCATTATGTCTTGCTGAATTGAAGAACGTTATTGTTGATTTTGCCCATGGTCCAGGTCTGTGCCTACGGTCTTCTGTGTGTCATCTGATGTGTTCAGGGTATTTGTTGTGTCTTGTAATGGGTTAGGGTCTTTCTGTTCCCTTCGATGTGTTCAGGGTCACACAGATGAGCTGTGGGGTTTGGCCTCTCACCCGTCCAGAGGTATGTTCCTGACCTGTGCTCAGGACCGGCTGGTCTTGGCCTGGAGTTCAGAGGATCACAGTCTCCAATGGAGCCGCACACTGGAGGTGAGTGGACGTGTGACCGCTGAATGTTGGAAGGATAATCAACAGCGGAATGTGAGACGATAGATGGATGATTGACAGCAGAATCTTGGACGATGGAGAAATTATTCACACATGAATGTTGGACGATAGATGGAGGACCGCTTTGTTTGAATGATTGACTGCTTTTTTTTTAATCCCTCAGGAACACGGACACTGTGCAGACTTCCATCCCAGTGGAGCCGTGGTTGCCATAGGAACACATTCTGGAAAGTCAGTACTAATCATTTAACCCTTCGTTACAAACCCAGTCACCGTCGACAGAAATCCCGAATTGTTGCCATTTTGCAGTTTATGTCCACCACATAACATCAATAACAGGCACTCATCATCAACCAATTCATTTTATTTGGTATAGCCCGAAGTCACAACTTACAGAATTGCCTCAGAGGGCTTTACAGTCTGTACACATGCAACATCCTCTGTCCCGAAACCCTGACCCCCTAACCCCCTAACCCTAACCCTAACCCTTCAATGGGGAATAAAGGCAAAAAACCTTTGTGAGAACGTCGGAGATTGTAAAAGATGTACAATACATTCAATTCCTATGACAGTAAGGCCATCGTACGGCAGGACCACTGCAGGGATCGATAGAACCACCATCCACAGAAGCCTGTGGGGAGGGAAAGCACAAAGACTTTAGGAAAGGGTAATGTTAGTTTATGATGACAGTAATATGATTAATATATAAAATAGTAATAATGATGATGATAGCATTAGCAGGTGTCAGCAGGGTCATGGCAGGAACAGGCTCCAGCTTGAACTATGATCCATGGAAACCTGTGAGGCGAGAAAGCCCAAATACTCTGTGGAAGAACCAAAGTTAATGAAGCAAATAAATGTTTACAGTAATAGAAATGGGAATATCAATGGTGTTATGCTACGTTCACACCAAACGCAAATGTGTCGCGTCGCCTCAACTTCTCTAAACGCACCGCTGGACTCTGAGTACATTTGTGGTCAATTTGCGTATTCTGACCCGATGTGACGGAAAGGGGGCGTGGTTTGTCGTGTTTTGTACTAACTAGCATCCGTAGGCGCAGACAGCTCGGTGAATTTCACCGACTTCCAGTTCGGCTGGCGCGGGGGGGGCTCTGACGGTCCGAACGGCTGGCGGGGGGCGGGGCGCTGGCGTTTCCTGCCGACAGTTCACTGACGGCCCGGCTGTTACCCGGCGGGGCGTAGACACTCCGGCGCAGGCCGCAGTGGACGGACCCCCGGAGGGCTGGTTTTGGCCGCGAGTTTGACATATGTGAATTAAGCACTCGCAGGCCACATAAAATGACGTAGCGGGCCTTGAATTTGACACATGTGCTTTACAGCGTCTGACTTTTGCCCTTCACTCCCAGAGCAGAGCGTCATTTCTCGCCCTACACGTTTCCTCCTTTATATACACTGATATTTTCACATCTAAGAACACTTGAACACCTGCTCCCTTTTATCATAACACCAAAGGTTTTCAAGATAAACTTTTGGGTTTCAAAGGAACTTACACCCTTAACCCCCCAGTGGGATTGTAGGCAATCATGTGTGGACAGATGCAAAAAAACAAATGGATCAGTGAAAAATCATGTGGGTTTCAGCTGAAACAACACGATGCAAAGAAAGTTGACCCACGCAGTTCCTGAGACACTCACAGTATGCAAATCGATCAATTTTCCCCCAACAGTCCCCCTTGTCTCATCGTGGTTTAACTGGTCTGTCTCACCGTTGTCTAACTGGTCTCTCTGTCTCAGGTGGTACGTTCTGGATGCTGAGACCACCGACCTGGTGGCGATCCACACTGACGGAAACGAACAGCTGTCATTGATGCGGTTCTCTGTCGGTGGGTGAAGTCATACAAAATGATCCTGTTTACCAAGCAGATTAACTGTTTCCATGTGAGAGCACTACATGACCCAGAATGCCCCTCTCTGTGTGGATATAGATGGCGGCCTGTTGGCTGTGGGATCTCACGATAACTTTATTTACCTCTACACCGTCGCAGAGAACGGACGCAAGTACAGCCGCTACGGGAAGTGCACGGTAAGAGAGCACTTTGTTTCCTTTGTTTTCATTTTTCATGTACTTCATTGTGTTTGTTGTTTGTTTTATTATTTCTTCTACTGCTGTGCTGGTTTGGGCTGAAAATAATCCCTTATTTAGACTCCAATGATGTGTAGAGTCTGATTGTTAGGTTATCAAATATGTATCAGGGCCCACAGCTGCATCCAAGGTTCCTACCCCAGAGGACGTGTTGGAACTGGTTGAAGGCAGGAGACCATACATTTTCTCTCTAATCCGCTTAGTAATAATCTCTTTAAACGTGGCTACAGCGCGTCAAAATCAGATTGATACGACTGTAGAAACCCTAGCCAAGGGGAGAACATTCCGGTACTAGGAATTCAAAGATTATTAGACAATAATGTATATAATATAATAATAGATGTTGTGTGAAGTGAGCATTAACACAGAGTTGTCGAAGTTAACAGTCGGGTCCTGGGTAGGAGAATCTTTCTCTGGAAAGAGAAGTAGTTCAGTCTTGTTGGGGTTGATTTTGAGGTAAGTGGACAGATGAGAGATGTCCGTCAGACCCGAGTGAGGGAAGGTTGAGAATTAGTTTCGTGTCATCGGCATAGCTGTCGTAGGAGAAATAAGAGTCAAAAATGAGGACCTGACAGAGCCTAGAGAGTTAGAGAGAAGAGGAGGGGACCCAGGACGGAGCCCTGAGGAACTCCAGTAGTAGGACAAGGTTCCGACACAGATCGGGTGGTTTACTGTGTCAAATGCGGCAGAAAAGTCCAGAAGGATGATGACATGCAGCTGTGGAGTTGCTCTGAGAAAGCAAGGAGAGCAGTCGCTGTGGAATGGCTTGTCTTGAGGCCAGATTGGTAGGGGTCAAGAAGGTTATTACGGTGGAGATAGGAGAGTTAGTTTAAAGATAACACAGTCAAGAGTTTAGGACGGAAAGGGAGGAAGAGAGACCGGGATCATGACTACTGTGGGATTTCTTGATGGCGCAACAGCTGTGCACGTGTAAGTTGAATCCAAGGGGTTGAAGAAGTTTTCTTTCTTGGAAATGAATCTTGATTCAGGAGGGGCTATCTTTAACCTGACCTGAGGCCAGGCCGGAAAAGTTTGAGAGGGGTAACTTACAGACCATAGTAGAGGGACCCCTGTCTCTGGCTTGGCCAATCAGCTCTCAGTGCTGTTTCATCAAGAGAGCAAAATCAATCAACATCGCGCGTTGGGATTCAGAATAGTCCTATTTTTGTGCAACCACCTTGGACCCAGTCGGGTCTTCTCGTGACCAGGTCCATAGTTAAAGGGATTGTTAAAAGAACAGATCAGAGGTAAAGGCCTGAGGAGGATCCTCTGGCAACATGTGAGCCACAACATCTTGACCCTGGAGCGGTGGTCCTCTCAGTCAGGGAGGAGTGGGCACAGTCGGTTGGCAACCAAGCTCAGCCATTGAGAATGGAGCGACACTACCAGGAGTGTCTTCATATCATGAAGGGTCCTAAGAGGTATGCCTATGGAGGATATATGTGCTGCGGCCTTAAGGGCAGCACTGAGCACATTCACAAAACACTACAGAGTGAACGTTGCCACCCCTCACCCACTGGGGAGGGTTCTTTGGCCCAATTCCTCTGCCTGAGCAATAAGAGGGGGTTACTTGTAATCCTTGTGACTCTGTTGATATGTCATCCAGTGTGAAGCACTGCCTCTGGAGGTCAGTAAGGATGAAATAGAACAAAAGTGACGTATGTAACTATGGTTCTAGGAATCCTGGATGACCGCCTAGAGTTCTTAGTCACTCGGAATCCCGTGAACTCACGAGAAGATTCTGTAGGACTGATCTCAGGATGACACCGGTACTTATACATGACGGGAGGGGGGGGTCATCAGAGGTCACAGGTAACATTGTTGGTATAAAGACTTCACCTGTGCGAGACAAAAGATCCAGTGCGAAGCAGTTTCCAGGATTCATAGATCCGTAGTTACATAGTCACGTAACTTTGGTTTTACGCTATGGTGGTTTTGTTTTTGAGGCTTGACAAAAAAAATAACTGTTGTTTTTCGGTTTTGGCACAATGGATATTTATTCAAAAGGAATACCTTTCGGAACCCTAACCTACCCCTTTGAGGTGGTACTGTGTTGCTTAAAATAAAACTAAACTAAAATCTGTATAATGTCGCTGTCAAGGACCTTTACCTGGATCATGATCATAATTTGCTGAAATATATACTGGCCCATTTTTTACATTCTCTCTTCAAGATATTATGCTGCAGTTATATTTATTTTAATTATTATTTTTATCACAAATATGGGGAGGACTCCAGGCCTGCATAGTTTTATGATTATTTGACCTCAATGAAGGCCTACACATGCCAGTGTATATTTTTCTCCTTTTCATATTTTTATATTGTAATAGCAGGTAAAATAGCAATAGAATGTCAAGATTTGTCTTTATTCTATAATTTCATAAATACAACAAGCTATAGAGAACTACAGATACCAGAAGGCATGGTTGCTGAAACAGAGTCGGTGTGTGTTAATGAGTTAGCTGAACGTTTCCACAGGGACATTCCAGCTACATCACACACCTGGACTGGTCGCCTGACAACAACTTCATCATGTCCAACTCTGGAGACTATGAGATCCTCTACTGTGAGTACTATGATGTTACTGTAGTTCTGTGAACATGTTCTAGTGTTGTCTGGTCACTCTTCTTTGTTTCCAGGGGACGTTCCAAACGGTTGCAAACTGATCAGAAATCGATCTGAGTGTAAAGACATCGACTGGGCAACCTATACCTGCGTACTGGGATACCACGTGTTTGGTTAGTTCACCTGCACACCTGATAGACTGAGAATACCTGTACCCAAAACACAGATTACACCTATGTACATGTAGGGTTCACTGCTGTATTTCAACTCAAATTCTGCCAATAAATTGATACAAACACGTGATTTACTGTTTTTATCCAAAATACTTTGTGAAAAGTTGTGTCTGTCTGTCTGATAGGTGTGTGGCCGGAGGGTTCAGATGGGACTGACATCAATGCTCTAATCAGATCTCACAACAGAAAGGTGATTGCTCTGGCAGACGACTTCTGTAAAGTTCATCTGTTCGCCTACCCATGCTCCACCCCCAAGGTGAGACACACGCACACAGACACACAGATAGAGACGGTGTAACTAAGACTCTTGCTCTACTGGGTTCCGGTGTAACTAGGGCCCTAGCTCTACTGGGTTCCGGTCTAACTAGGGCCCTAGCTCTACTGGGTTCCGGTCTAACTAGGGCCCTAGTTCTACTGGGTTCCGGTCTAACTAGGGCCCTAGCTCTACTGGGTTCCGGTCTAACTAGGGCCCTAGCTCTACTGGGTTCCGGTCTAACTAGGGCCCTAGTTCTACTGGGTTCCGGTCTAACTAGGGCCCTAGCTCTACTGGGTTCCGGTCTAACTAGGGCCATAGCTCTACTGAACCATAATCCTAAGCATTCCAGAGAAAATGTCATCAGAACATCAGAACACTAGATTGATCAATAATCAATTTCTTTGTCCTCAGGCTCCCAGCCATAAGTACAGCGCTCACAGCAGTCATGTGACCAACGTCAGCTTCCTGTATAATGACAGTCACCTG
This sequence comes from Pungitius pungitius, assembly GCF_949316345.1. Classification (NCBI taxonomy): domain Eukaryota; kingdom Metazoa; phylum Chordata; class Actinopteri; order Perciformes; family Gasterosteidae; genus Pungitius; species Pungitius pungitius. Next base: position 151,577 of record NC_084912.1, on the reverse strand, counting down.
ATCTCAACCGGGGGTAAGGACACCAGCATCATGCAGTGGCGTTTGGTGGAGAAGTCTTTGCTCTCCCTCCCTGACGGCCTCTTGTCTAACCCTGCCCCCTCCGGAGTGGACCCCCTCTTCAACCTGCTTCCTCCCACTGGGTCGTGTGTTGATGTGGCAACACACGATCCAGTCCTTCCTCCAACAGCCAATGGAACCCAAGAACCCTTTCCAGACACCCCGCCCCCTACAACAGGGGATCCGCCTACATCTGAGTTAACCCCTCTCCATTCCATTTCAACGCCTCCCCCCTCAGACAGCACCGTGAGTCTGAAGGACAGTCTGGAGCCGAGTGATGACACAGCCACGCCCAGTGATGAGGGGCTCCCCCCTCTCACCCCCCCCTCATAGATGCGTTCATGAGTGTCGCTACAGCTGTGTTTGTGAGGAACAGGATGAGTTTCACACCTCGGGAGGAGACTTAGTGTAAAGATCTGAGTCAGGTTTACATTCAGTTTAATTGGGTTTAGTGATGGTTTAATAACTCGGAGGTAAGCTGGGGTTAACACAATATGATACATAACTCAGTCAGATCCCGGAGAGGATACAGATGAAACACTTATTGATATCATTCAATGTAACTTACGCTTCCGGGGGAAATCTGTGATGTCCATCCAGAAGAAATGCTTTAGAACTCTTTTTTTTCTGCTGATCAGAGATTATTCAGCAGACATTTAATATCTCCTTTAAATGTTTAATGGCCATTAAACGTCTGCTAGATTTCAACTTAATGTGAAAAAATCGAATCACGACATATCTGTGGTCCAGGTATAATGGTTTAAGGGCCTCTGGCATACATTGTCAATGAGAGGCCTATAGAAGTATAAACGTATAAAAGTATATGTGTTGGGATTCAAACCTGTGGCTCCAGTGTCCCATGTTTCTTTTCAACAGTCAACTGTTAAAAGTCACTTTCCTTCAGTTTAATCAAATGTGGTGTCACATTTTGATACACCTGGAGAATTTTGATTTACCTGAGGAAATACTGGAAGGAGAGCAGTTACCTGTCACACCTGGACATTTACTCTCTTCCTTTATAGTTTGAAATCACAGACTGTGCAAGATGTGCTTTTTACAGAGAGCAGAGTACAGGCCTGGAACACAAGTGTGACAGGTGGCTATCAGCTAACTTTTTCTCCTTCAATAAACAGTCAAGCAGTTAGACCGGAAATTAACCTGCAAGTCTTAAATGTCTTTTAGAAACATGCTGTTTTTTAAATTTGGTTTAACAATTGTAGTTCTTTAGATATAAAGAAAGTAATGATGTTTTATCAGTGTCTTCTAATGAGAAATGCCTTAATGATTATTGATCATGAGTTTCTAAGCAATCATGTACTATGAGCTGCACACAATTCTGTTTAACTGCCAATCTCCATAGGTAGGTAAAGTATTCAATTTAAAAACTAAAAATACATATTTGACTGATTTCTATAAATCATCCTTGATATATGAACTACCCAGTACAAACATAAGAGAGTAACGTTAAATTACACAAAGGAGAGAAGTCAACTTCCACTCCTTCACTAACAAAGCATCAACCACGCAGGCACACAGCCTTGTATCTCGTATATAAATTGAGAACATCGAACCGTAGACAGGTGAGCAGTTAGTAAACACATGATATTTCTGTTCACCATCAAGGGCGGCAGCTCCTCAGTTACACTGTAAAAATCCCATTTAACGCTCACATTTCTCCGAAAATCAGGTCACAGGAAAAACACGAGAACCCCTCTTCTGATAGGCTGGATTCAGTGACTCACTGAAAGACCGCTTTTAGTTTTTGTCTCTTCTGGACCATTTATGTTGAAAATGAATGTCATGATGGAGTTGGGGCCTTTCAGTGGAAGAAGGGGGGTGTGGGTCGTTGGATGTTTTTGCCTCGTTGATACTTTTCATCTTTTTATATGCTCGTCTCTCTGAAGGGATAGCATGGAGTTTTGGGACTGGTGCCAGAGGGGTATGGGGGTGGGGGGATTATTGTTTGAGGCAGTGCCATATGGGGATTTCTGGATTCAAATGTTTATTTTAAAGATTACACAAAATGATGATGATGATAATGTTCATGTGACTGTTTTGAGCCAATGTAGTCTTCTCTGATGCATTCCTATCAGACGACAGACAGTACTAAAGATTTCAACAAAAAAATGCAAATAAATGTTTTCAAAACTGACTACTCCCCTCAAGTGACACCTACACCGTGGTGTAGAAGAGTTAATTGCAATGGTAGCCTTCTCCCTCTGAATGCTGCTGCATACCTTGTATATAAAACAATTATGTCTCTGATGCTTCACCACAGCAGTAGATGCTATAATGGCTTTGTTAAAAGAAAGGATCCAGTTGTTAGGACGGGAGGGGGGTGGAGAAGAGATCTGTATTATTAGAACTGACGTTGATGGACCTGAAATAGAAATTAAGTTTGGTTCCCCATTCCTGTTCACATAATCTGCTACCTGTTGCCTACATCATGTGTAGTGCACACATTCACGTAGAGGGTGTGAGACATTTATGCTAGGTATGTATTGGTTTATTATGCACAGTAAAGATCCAGGTGAGTAAAGTGAGGGTTTGAAATACCTGGGAACAATAGTTCTAGTACTAAGATGAATGTACTCCTGGAACAATGATTTAGCTTAGCTTCTTACATTTAGTATTGAACCATTAGTAGATGGAAGAAAATTATTCTGGGCTGTTTAGGGATTTCTATGACACATTCACACATAATCTCTGATATAGGCTAGTAACATTTAAATAGTCATTGTTGATCTAGTAATTCACATTAGTTATGCAAAGAGTTATATATAAAAAACGTTTTTCAGACTCATAAAATCTATTCAGAACTTTCCCTCAACTCCGCTATTGCCCCTGTAGGTGATCATGCACATCACTATGTTAAAACATACTTGAACCCCCCCCAAACACAAAACTGAATCTGAACATTTGACAACTAATGAGGTTACTGTTTTATTAAGGTCACAGAAACAGCACTGAAAGGATGTCTCCCTTGCTTTATTTCACAACATGTTTTTTCATGATGGCAGTAATCCTTGCGTTGTTATTGGATCAAGCATTGCAGCGGTCTGTGTAGCAACAGGTCCATCCAGGTTTAGAGCAGTTGACCTTACGAGTGCAACCCTTTTCTCCGTTATCTGAAATAGTAAACGGCAAAGTCATTGACAGAGCATCCACTCATGCTATAGAATATTTTTAATCCAGACTGACACTCACCCCTGGTGTAGCAGGCCTGTTGATGTGAGCCACTGCAATCTAGCAGCATGTTGTTGACCATCAGGAAATCCTCACCATAACACTGAATGGTAAATTTCTGAGCTGTAACACAAACACAGATCTTAATGTTACGATTGATTGACACGGTTTAACCATCAATCAGCTGGTAACCCAGGACAGGTAAACCCCCATCAGCTTTAACGATAACTCAACAACACACTTGTTGTTTTAAAAAAAAGAGTTTATTTTCATTTTAAACAATTTAAATGTTTTTGCTAAATATCTAGGTTCCATCTTTTTTTGGACTGGTAGCATCAGGAAACATTTATTACCAAAATATGTCAGACATACAAGGAATTTGACTTGGCGGTTGATGCATTACAGCAGTAAGCAGTAGTTTGACGATGGACAACATAGTGCAAGGAATATATATAATGCTATGGGTTAGTTTAAAATAAGGGAAAGTGTATGTACATGTAGAGAGTGAAGAGTCAGTCGGTGGGGGACCCGCCCGGGCTCTGTTGATGAGCCCGACTACTGTAACATTTAAATGTGTGTTAGAATTTTAAATCAAAGCTTAATATTAATGCATAACCTTTTATTTTTATTAACAAAAGCCAGCAATGGCATGAGCAACATAGAGATTAGAGATTGCCCCCCTCCCAAACTAACCCTAAACCCTTTAAATGCCTTTCCATACTGCTATATTCCTTTGTTGGACCAATAATAACCGACAACATGATCCTGTCTCCCTGCTACCGCCATTCCACCTCTGCAGCTCATCCAGAATGCAGCAGCTCGACTGGTCTTCAAGTTTCCTAAATTCTCCCACACTACTCCACTCCTACGCTCTCTTCACTGGTTACCAGTGGCTGCCCACATCCAGTTCAAAGCATTGGTGCTCACAAACCATGCTGTGAATAGATGGGGTCCAGTCTACATCCAGGACATGGTCAAACCCTACATCAAAACCCACAAACTCTGCTCTGCATCAAGCTGCTTGATCCTCCCTCATCGAGAGCAAAACACTCGACTAGATCACGACTCTTTGCTGTCCTGCTCCTAAATGGTGGAAGGAGCTCTGTGATGACATCAGGACAGCAGAGAGCCTTTTTAGAACTTTCTTGTTTCTTGTTCTGAGTTTGTTTCCTTACGGTTGAAATGCCCTTATTGTAAGTCGCTTTGGATATAAGCGTCAGCTAAATGACATGTAATGTAAAAACCTCTGTAAGAACATATGAAGAGCTTTTTTGGTTACATGTCTTGTTAAAAAAAGACGTTGACCATATGTTTGGTCATATGTTTACCACATCAAAATATTTTTTGTACTAATACAGTTTGCTGGTCATTTGTTCAAATGTTTCGATATGAGTGTGTGTGATCGTACCGTTAGTTTAAATAGATAAATGACGGTGCGTTGTACCTGTGCAAAGTGGCAGCAGAAGCAGTAGCAGCAAGTACACCTTCATGGTTCTGGTCTTTTGTCAATGCAACTCAAAAAGTGGCAAAAAGTGAATAACATTAAGAATGAAGTTGGACTTTTATCCTTTACTTACACACACACCCACACCAAAGGTTAACTGATGGACTAAGTCAACTGACATCTGTTTGTTCAAAAGTTATTGAGTTCATGGTTTTAAAAAAAAGCTTGTAATCAGCCAGTGTTTCTGATGAGTCATGAGTGAATATTCTTGGACTTTGGAGTGAAGTAGAACAAACATGTTTGTCCACTCAGAAAGAGTCTATTGATGTAAGGTGGCATTGACGAGAATCATACGTAATGAAGGAACAATCTGTCCCTTTTCAGCTGAATTATTAAGCAATTATTGGACATCGGTCTGTACTTACAACTTGTGTTGATGACTTGTATCCCTTGATTCTTTTATATTCTAGTTAGTAATAAATATTTGACATCATTAGTGATTAACAAAGTATTTAATATCTATGATGCAGGGATCAATGATGCTAACTAACAAAAAAAAAAATAGCAGCTGGGGCAGACATTAAATTAGAGAAATATATACATATATACACAAACCAAAACAAAGAAGTTTACAAATAAAGTTGTGTGTAATAATGTGAAATGACACAGGGAAAAAGTATTGAACACATGAAGAAATTGAGGTGCAAAAAGGTATGAAAAGCCAAGACAACAGCTGAAAACTATCAGTAATTAAAAAGCAATCCAGACCCTTGTCAGTGCAAATTAATATCAGCTGGTTCAGTCCCAACTCCAAAAAGGTCTCATTGCCAAGGTGTCACACACCCCTCACCCTGTGTGACTCCCCTGTCACCACTGTGGTCCTGGGCTCCATCATCACCCAGGATCTCAAGTGGGAGTTGGACATTAGCTCCATCACCAAAAAGGCTCAGCAGGTGATCTTCTTCCTGAAGCAGCTGAAGAAATTCAACCTGCCAAAGACGATGATGGTGCACTTCTACACGGCCATCATCGAGTCCATCTTCTGCTCCTCCATCACCGTGTGGTACGCTGCAGCCACAGCAAAGGACGAGGGCAGGTTGCAGCGTGTCATCCGCTCTGCAGAGAGGGTGATTGGCTGCAATCTGCCGTCTCTCCAGGACTTGTTCACTTGCAGGACGCTGAAGCGAGCTAGAAAGATTGTAGCTGAACCCTCTCACCTTGGACATAATCTGTTTGTGCCCCTTCCATCCGGCAAGAGGCTGAGGTCCATCAGGACAAAGACCTCCCGCCACACAAACCGTTTCTTCCCCTTCGGCAGTGGGGCTCATCAACCAAGCCCGGCCCCCCCCCTGTCTCTACATGTACATACACTTGAGCATAATCTATAGAGGTGGTAAACTAGCCATCCAACAGCAGATCTGTGACTTAATAGAAAGACAGTCTTGACAGAAATGACGCTGTGCTGATATGCATATACAGTAAACACTTTCTGTGGTGTGTCTTAAGACCTTATATTGTAAAACAGGATAATACAGCAGAATGGAAAAGTACAAAAATACTTGGGTGATCAATCAATCAATCAAAATGTATTTATATAGCACTTTATAAAACCAGCAGGTATCCAAAGTGCTTACCATCAGAAACACATGTCATACAATAAATAAGAGCGACCATAGAAAACAGTAAAATCAGAAAAGGTTACACAGAAACAAAAGAATGAAATTGTCACCCCACTGCTACGTATCAAAGACCAGGCGAAGCAGATACGTTTTACGTTTGGACCTAAAAAGATCTACATCTGTGATAGTGCGAATATCACAAGGTTACTTGTTCCAGAGTCTTGGGGCAGCAGCTGCAAAAGCCTGATCACCCCACCGTATGTACCTTGACCATGGCACTTCTAAAACCAGTTGGTTAGAAGACCGCAGAGACCGGCTGTGCTCACGCAGGGTTAAAATCTCGGACAAGTACTCCGGGGCAAGGCCATTAAGGGCCTTAAAAACAAACAATAAAATCTTGAAATCTATTCTAAAACGCACAGGGAGCCAATATAGGGTGTACTTGGGTGATCACAGCGTTGGACGAGCCAGTTTTGACCAGTTCTTAAGGTTAGGGTGGGGCGGTATAAAAGTGTTCACAGTCTGACAGCTGACAGACTGACGGATTTGTTGTTCGATGCGCCAAAGTGTCTCCAGATATCTGCGGGAATTGCTCATGTATCTTTGTCTCTTCTAAATAAATTAACTTTTTAACTTCAATTGATTGATGTGTCAATCGGGATCGGGAATAGCAACACTTCCAAAGGACACAATTCACGATGGGGCCCGTCTCTGAAATTTGGAGAAAATTCCGAGCAACGCTGTGGGAGGAGATGCGTGCCAAACCTTTGTACAGAAGAGAATAAGTCGAACTAGAAAATGCATTTCCTGCAGAAAATGTGTTTGAATACTGAAAGCTGAAATTAATTTGAAAAAAAATTGCTGAAAAAAAACAAGGGAGAAAAGATTAAATGAATATCAAAGAATTGATAGAAATTCAGGCATGATACTATTAGTCATAGAAGTATGTGTAGTAAAATTAGTGGTTGAATTAATATCACCATAAAATAGCAGAATAAATACTAGCAATACTCTATAGTTGTGTGGCCCGGTGATATTCTACGCACAAGAGCCAGAAAAACTGGAGCCAGAGACTACTTTAGTGAAAACGGTTTATTAAATGAACTCTTCAAATGAGTCAATAAAAAGATTAAATACAATTCACTTAAAATCTATATCAAACAAAAAGGAAAAAAAAAGAAACCATCTGGGACTAACACGTAACATTCAGGAGATCAGTGTAAAAGGTGTTAATCATAAAGTTTGTCACGAAACAAAATATCAACAACAATCAACAGTCACAGCAGAGGACTAAAACACACCACACAACACATGCAAGATAGCTGCTCCATCTGGCTGTGTCCCTCCACACCGCAGAAAGCCCACAAGAAAATGAAACTTAAAAAGGCCCATACAATTGGCTAATTATTAAGCCTACAATATACTGAATAAGGGAAAACAGTGGTTGTCCCCAAAGTATGTTTAAAACAAAAGAAATATTTTGATTTAAAAGAAAACTTTAGCAAACAGTTCATGCTGCATGCATTCAGTGAGTTTTTTTGCTGTGACCTATTTTTAGTCTTGTCATTGTGATTTCTTCCCTCCGGTTTCTTCCCCTGAAAATTACCCCGCTCACTTGGTTGTGAATTGCATGCAAATGTTTCCCCCTCATCGCTTAGTCTCATTGTTGTTGCCATAGGCTGCTGATATTTTTCCTGACGATACCCTTTTCCCTCTGCTTTAGACAGTTTAATATCTATTTGTACGTGTTTTTCCTTTAGTGATTTCTCCCATTTGTGTTCTCACTATTGTGGTTAGTTTTTATAGATCCATCTTCCTAGCTCCTCATTCTCCTTCCTTTTCTTCACTCTCAGTTTTAGCCGAACTTGAATCCCCCTTTTTCTTTCTTTTGTGCACCTTCTTCCCAGCCTTTGTCCACTCACGCTCCTTCCCTACTCGTGTCTCTTCCTCACTTTGCTCCATGCTATCACTATATCTTTCTCTCCCAGCCATCCTCACCACCACAGCCTGGCAGCCCTTGCCTGCGCCTTAGTTGCGCTCATTGCCGATCATTCCCCTCCAAATGTAGCTTAATGCCAGTTTGTTTCGCTCCCCACCCGATCTCCTCTGTCCCACCGCAACACACAAAGCCGCTGCCGCCCGCTACTAGGTAGTGTTGTTACCTGCGCCCCTCCTGGTTCGAAGCTTGAATTGAAATATGAACCAATGTAAGGCGAAGCAAATGTATCAGTGCTTGATTCGTTCACTGCTGATCACGTGATCAGTGACGTCCGAAGCTTCGTTCTGGCGCAGTCACGTGACCGCTTCGATTTGATTCAAATGGCCGCGAAACAGGGTTCGGGCTCGTCTGTTTGATACAGTCAACATCAATGTATTTGCGAGTAGTAGAAGCAAAGAGCAAATTTACAATGGAACCTGTGGCAAAGAGAGGTCGCTCCGAGATGTGGGAGCACTTCAATTTGATTTTGTCTAACAAGGTTTGCAAAAGGCAGGCCAAGTCTGTCATTAGTATTGTGTAATTATTAATTATAGATGTTTATAATATCTCAATAATTTCATGCCCCATGCCATGTGTCCACAAGCACCTCAATATCCTGTCATGTCCTGTTCCCACATTCCAGATTCAAACAATTCAAACAAGTCCCTATGACTGGCATGAACTGCACATGCAGTAGGAAGCACTTGCTGCTATTTTAAATTATATTGCTTACATATAACTATACTATATATATATATATATATATATATATATATCTTCTATTAATTCTTCCGCTAGCATGTTTACAAACATACATGCAAAGGTGCAGAAAGACACAGATAAGTGTTTGTTCCACTTCTTCTCAATGTTAAGAGAATTGAAATACACAAACAAGGACACAATTCAAACCTGAAAATCAATAGTTTTATTCATATAGGAATCCATGTATTTATTAGATGATTTGTTGGTTCAACGTTTCATAATCATGTTCAACCCACAGATACTGAGCCAAAATATACTGGTAGGCTATTGGAAACATGCACTACAACTATTCATCAGCAGAGGTCATCATAGAGTCAGCGATGCATTGAATGAATGAACCAGTTTCCAATTGGCTGGAAAGCTTCACTGGTTCAGAAAGCTTCACTTTGCCACCACTACTACTCAGACATCAAAAAAGACGAAACTCCGCTGCATTACAAAAAGTCCCTTCAAAATATATATATATATATTTTTTTTAATTTTCCCACTACAAACGGGTCCGCGACCCACCAGTTGAGAAACACTGTTCTAGAAGCTGTAGTGAGTACACCTACCTGTCTGATTCCGAAATGTCCTCTGTAAGATCATGTCCTTTCAGACTGCAGCTAATACGGAACAGCTGTGTGGCACACACAGAGAGAGTGCAGTGTGCTGCAGTTGTCACGGTAACAGCACACCTGCGATCATTAACAAGCTACTCAGAGGGTGGAGAGAGACAAAAATCGAATAAAACATAATCAGTGTCTATAAAAAAGTAAAATAGATATTAACAAGCTGATTTTAATATAAAATAGTTTTGAGTTTTGACAACATTTTAATATTTAAATGGTGTCAGTAGCCCAAAGATTGGGAGAGCAGAAAATTTGAAAGTTGAAGAAGGAGGATTTTAAAATGAACTCCATTGGAAAACCATGTTAAAACAAGGTTTAGGAATTAGATTTATATAAATTCAAGCATAAGAGGTAGAAAGCTGGTAGGTTAAGCTAACCCTATTTTTAAATCTCAACGGTTTTAATAGCTGAAAGTGTAAAGGTTTTGAAAGTGCCATGGAAGAAATAGAAGATGTTGACATAAAGATTTGAAGAAGAAGAAGTGGATATATAAACAGAAACTTTGTAGTGTTGTTGAACTGGTGCAAATATTAAGTGACTGTGTCTGTTACCTCTTGGTTGAATGCACTTTGGATAAAAGCATTAGCAAAATGAAATGGAATGTAAAGTGATGGTCCCAAAGAAAAAATGTATGTGGCTCCATCTGCTGGAAGCATTTGTTTGGGTTTTAAAAATGTTTTTCTATTAAATACGTTGAGTCAGTTTACAACAATAAAACTAAATCAGTAAAATACAGGAGTCCTGCAATGAATTATACTTCATGAAGGTTAGTAATGAAGGTTATAGTGTTTGATTTCAGAAAGGTGCATATTCCATTTCATATTTGAGGCTTTAGATTGAGCTGCTGTGGAACTTTATAGTAATATTTATCATGCCATTAATATATATTTATGTATACTGCATTTTGAGAAGGAGAGCAGTTAGCCACATTAAATCTTTCAAATAATTGTAACTGTATCAGTATACCCTACATGTGTAACGTTTAGTCTGTGCATTATTTAACTAAATCATGACTAAATGTGTGAGAAAGAAGCAGATTTAAAAACAAAATTTTAATTAATATGAATATTTAAGCAAAATCTACGAGAAATATAGACATTTGTAAAAAGAGATGGGTAAAGTATAAACAGCAATGCTTTTTTAAATTCTGTTTTTGTCAATTAGTTCTCAAAACTTTGGGAATGATATTGAGGTTAAAATGGTTTCCGTTCTGCCAAAGTTGAAGTTGAAAATTGAAGTCTTCAACTACATGAAAGCTTGGGCAAATGTGTGGCATATAATAGACCAAACTACAAGTGTTGAATGATTTTGATCCATGGCTTACTGGGTGCAGGGACAGAGTAAATAATCTAAATGGTGATACTGCAAGACAAGATCATCTTTATTGTGAAGAATTTCAGCCTGTGAGATTATAAATAAATGATTGGCATTATAAATCCTATTTTTGTGTAGCCAGTGAGGAAATGTCCCTCCTGAGCTACTATAGATTCAGGCCAGCCTTGGTACCTCCTACTTCCTGGTTCACCAATTAGAGAGGGTATAAAAGCTTCACATAATGAAGCTGTGTCAGCATGCTTGACCCTTTCGCTGTTGCACTCTGGCTTGAGAACTCCAAGAGCAGGTAGGTGGTTTTATTCTCAGTTCTTGGGCAAATGATTTGCCTGTAAATTCCAGAAGATACTTATTGTTAAAATTGCTTCTTTATAGGAGCGCTTGAGGCTCAACAGCGTGGCTACCCAGGTGGTGGTGAGTGTGGTGATTGGGCCTCTCACCTGCACTTAGCATTCTCAGTTGTTTGATGGTATATTTTTTACATAATTCTTCAGTATATTCCTTAGTTTGATCTGTATTTGTGTGGCGCATCCAAGCCAGCGAGGGCCCTGTGGCCTAGTCACCAGTAGAATTCAATTTGTTTGTTGATGCCCATTCGGTTATTCTGAGACTTTGGTCACCTGTCGCTCCGTGTTTGTTTAATAATGAATTTTATGAGGAAATCCACCCTGTGCTACCAGTGGTTACAAATGTCTTTCCTACCCGTTGATCAACTTCTTAATTCAATATACACACAATGCATTAGCTAAAAGTATTTACTTCATTTCAGTTAAATTAAATTAAACGGCCCTACAACCATTTCTCCCTCATTCTCTCATTTAGGTGAAATAGACGGCCCCAAAAAAAGAAACGGCAATGCAAAGTGGATTTTAAAAAAAGGAAGGAGAACCCCTGACTGCGATACACGGACCAAGATTTTTGCTATTGCCTTTTTTAAAATTTCAATTCTATTACTGGACTTCAGGATTTGGGGAATATTAAGATGCCAACCAGGTGTTAAATGTTTGACCTTCCTTTTGTGGAGTCACCCTGTGAGGTGAGGGGGGGAAAGTAACCATTCATTTTGTTTAATAGTGTTTTTTTTTTTCTTTTTACTCATTTCAGTCTGTTCCATATGCTTTGGGCAAGAAACCTAGTGGTGGAGTACAAAAACGTCAGAGCCTTGCGTTATTAACAACACTACCACAGGGACCCAGCTCGTATCGCCAACGGAAAGCTTTTAATGTTTTGAATGGCTTGATAGTCCAAAATGATGGTGCTGTATGTTCTGTAGTGTAAGATGCTTGAATTGTATGTGCGTACCCTGTAAATACACATGTCTGTGGACAGTAATTAAAACTGCTTGAAAGAACTGTCATCTTGACTGAAAGTAATTTTTGTTGCACAATGACAAATGGGAGTGTTCTAAAGATTCATTTTAATGGATATTCAAAATTGTACAATGTAATGTTGAAATATTGACTCTGAAATTTAAACACTTCAATGTAACCCCCACCCTCTATGTTAGGGCCTTGGTGTTAAAATGTATCCCTTTTTTACAATTGTACTTTGTAATTTTGACTGTAGATTAATAAAGTCGACTGTAGATTAATAAAGTCTATGTATTCTGGAATCTTGTAGGAGCCACCTGCGATTGCTGATTATGGGTGGTCGACCTCAAATGACGGAACCGTCCAGGTTAAAGGAAGCTTATGGATCTTGGGCTCTTCATCCAGGTATTTATGTAATGCTTGTCGTGCTGTGTATGGCTGTTAAAATGTCTTTCAACCTTAACTGTCTGCTTCCAGTATGTCCTTGTCTGTCTAACTTTTTGGGCTCCCTTTATCTGCTGTTCAATGTTTTAAGAATGGGTGTATTGCTGATTAATGTTGGTCTGTGTAAAGAGCTCTCAGTGTTGCCAAGATTTTTCTTGCTGCGTTCCTTATTTATGTTGTGACTCGAAACAGGGTGGTCAAGAGAACATAACGGGCTCCCCGAAGTCAAGCTAATTCTGCCTCCTGTGACAAGTGTAGAAATGACCTCTGCCCTCCAGCTGACTTGGTTTTGGTGAGGTTAGTATCTTTTCCTCGGTACTGTTTTGTAATACTTGTTGGGAGGGCTGTTTGATGGCTCTAATAACATGTGCCTAACTGACTCCCCAGTACTGCTTTTGTTATGCTTGCAGGCAAAGTTCTGTTGTGTTCTCTGGATGGTCCTACATCAACCTAAACGGCTCTTGCTTCAGGGCCTCCAAGAAGTGGTCCAGCAGCTTCAGCCTCCTGTGGACTGAGCCATTTGAGCAAAAGTTAAGACTTTTTTTTTTTTCCCCCAGTCTTTTTGTCATTCAAGTTGTGGGACAACTTTCTGATTCTATTGTATGGCCCAAAGAACTATTTTGGCTCTTTGCACTGTAACATGAAATAGTAAATGGCAAAAAATTGGTACATTAGTCATTTCTGCTGAATTTGTTGCCCGTACTGAACGAAAATTAGTAAAGAACTTTCTGCTGCGCAAATTAATGAAGCTAATCATTTCAAGAAACTTTTACTTGAAAAGAAGATACTCCGCTGCACGTATGCGCATTTTACCGCCGCAGACGTGATTTCCGTTGAGGCGGACGCTATAAGTGTGAAGCAAGCGCTGCTCAGTCCAGAAGGTAAGTTTCAGCTACCCTTGCACGATAAAATGTTAGTTGATTTAGCAAACTTACTCTGCAATTTGCCAGTCTTTAACTGTTTGTGGTTAACTTGTTTTTAAAGTCTAGCTTGAATGTTAACAGCTAGACTGTCACATGTGGAACCCTCTAAAATTACATTAAATATAAATTGCCTTTAGGGTTAGGTGAGGGGGAAATGGAATGCCTAGGCCTAGGCATTCCGGCATGGGTCCCGAGGGAATCCCGGAGGCACGGGCACATCCAAAAGCTTACGGTCTCCTTTATTGTCCATGAGCTTGGATATCATTCATAAAATCGGAATAAAACGATGGGAGGTCTCTTCTGCAGATAAAAAGAGTGGTTTTAAAAGTTTTACATTAAAAAAGGTTCTCGATCGAGTCTCACCTTAATTAAAAACTTTACTAAAAAACCATAAAAACACCCATTTGTAGACCCCATCTTCCCGTCTCATCGTGAGTTGTCCATACCCTGGACCCTTTTCTTTCTTTTGCAGGTAAGTCTCTCTTTTTTTCTTCCTTTTGCAGGGTTTTTTTCTCAGGTAAGTGTGGGATTTTTAATGGACAACTCGTACCAGGTAAGTGGGGGTATGTGGGAGCTCATCCTGACCTGTTCACGGTGGAACCCTTTCCTCTTTTCTACCGTTGACAGGCCTAGAGGTTGTGTTTAGGGTTCCACCTAGGTCAGGTGAGTATAGTTTTTATTGTGGGGGGTGTTTTAAGGGATAAGAAGAGTTATTTAAAAAAGGTCCTGCTGCGAGGTTTGCCTTCATTAAAAACTTTACTAAAATCCCATAAAAACCCATGATAAAAATGGTTTTCTGCCAGTTTTTCTTCCCTCCGGTGGTGAACCTCTCCCAGCCCCTCTTCTACCTTTTATAGGTTGGGGGTTAGGTTTAGGGTTCACACCACCGGAGAGGTAAGTATATTTTGAGGGTATTTTATGATTAAAAATAGTTCCACTCTTCATTTGGGCAGGTAAGTATCTCCGCCCTGTTCTTCCATTCCTCTTGATATAGGGTCTCCGCCGAGAACACCTTTGACCCCTGGCTCCCCCCCAGCCGGGGTGGAGCATAGAGAAGGGGTCACTAAGGATGATGGTAAATAAAAATGGAAGATTAAAAGCTGGAGATAAAATACCCGTAGGCCAAGACAAACAAGGGGAAGGGGGGATAAATTGTTTTCTAAAAACCGACAGCCTCGCTGTAATTTCTGATCGGCTGACTCTAGCCGGCAAGGTTGTTTAAAAAGAGTCAGCCGAATAAATTAAAAAGATATGGGCTTTAAGCCACAAATCTAAATGGGAGGGATTAAAATCAACTTCTCTTAAAAACCAAAGGGATTCGGATGTATAAAATCCCTTTGTCTATGCGGAGGGCCCTAGATACTATAGTGTATAAAAGTACACTGATAAAAACACCATATATTAGGACGAGGTGTAGATAAAAGCACTGGCCAGTTTCAATGTTTTTTGTATTTTTCTTGTGTTTTTCTATAAATTTTTGTATTTTTTGTTTTTTATTAAAACCACACAAAAACATGCACACTCGTAAAATTCATAAAAAACACGCTGGATAAAAGAGCCACCCCACACTCCCAAGGTGGCTCAGTGCTTAAAACCCCAGTTTCCTATTAAAAATATGATGTAAGATCTGTACTAAAACACAGATGTTAAAATAGTAATAAAATCGGGCTCTCAGAGAAATTGATTAAAATAAAAAGACCATAAGTTAAAAACCATATGTTAAAAGCAGCGAGGCTGTAGGTTCTTTAAAACAAAATAAAAACTCCTAACGTTTCGGCCAACTCGACCTTCTTCAGAGGAGACATGGAGTGGAAGTGACAACACAGACAGGTAAGTAAGGGAAGTGGTCAGGGGGAGGGGCTTAAAAGCAGCGTCCTGATTGGGTAATCTTTGATGGTCCCACCTGAGCAGTTACACACATGTGTCTTCAATTATCTCCTAACGACCGTAACAAGTCTCGGAGTTCGTTCCCTACAAAAATCTTACAAAAGAGACCTCTCCAGTAAAACCAATAAAATGAATAAATATCTTTAAAATCACATAAAAAGGCCCTTTGAGAAGGGTATTCCTAAAAAATGTGATAAGCTCATGGAACAGGAGACCTGGCTTTGATGGCGCTGGCAGGTTAGGTGAGGGGGAAATGGAATGCCTAGGCCTAGGCATTCCGGCATGGGTCCCGAGGGAATCCCGGAGGCACGGGCACATCCAAAAGCTTACGGTCTCCTTTGTCGTCCATGAGCTTGGATATCATTCATAAAATCGGAATAAAACGATGGGAGGTCTCTTCTGCAGATAAAAAGAGTGGTTTTAAAAGTTTTACATTAAAAAAGGTTCTCGATCGAGTCTCACCTTAATTAAAAACTTTACTAAAAAACCATAAAAACACCCATTTGTAGACCCCATCTTCCCGTCTCATCGTGAGTTGTCCATACCCTGGACCCTTTTCTTTCTTTTGCAGGTAAGTCTCTCTTTTTTTCTTCCTTTTGCAGGGTTTTTTTCTCAGGTAAGTGTGGGATTTTTAATGGACAACTCGTACCAGGTAAGTGGGGGTATGTGGGAGCTCAACCTGACCTGTTCACGGTGGAACCCTTTCCTCTTTTCTACCGTTGACAGGCCTAGAGGTTGTGTTTAGGGTTCCACCTAGGTCAGGTGAGTATAGTTTTTATTGTGGGGGGTAAGGGTTTTCACTCCCAAAATGTGTCATTTGTAACGGTGTAGGGCGCTAATGTCCGGGCAATGGGACTGTCTCATATGCGCCAATACACTGTATGGTAAATGTCTGAATGTCCGCTCTGTGTCTCGGCCTTGGAGCTCCAGGCAGTGTATGGTAAATGTCTGAATGTCCGCTCTGTGTCTCAGCCTTGGAGCTCCAGGCCAATGTACGGCGAATGGCAGAGCGTCAGGTCCGTGTCCCATGCCAATGTACGGCGAATGGCAGAGCGTCAGGTCCGTGTCCCATGCCAATGTACGGCGAATGGCAGAGCGTCAGGTCCGTGGGTTAGAGGGTTAGGGTTAGGGGTTTAGAGTTTGTGGCCCCACACTGACAAAGCAGTGCAGGGCCGATGCACAGTCCATCACTGGGCTGAACTCCGGGGCCTCCAGCGTCCATCACTCCCCCCACGCCAAAGAGAAAGCATCAATAATGTTATTGTACATTTAAAGATGACCGAGCCGAATTGGGTTTCAGGTGAGTAAGACATTCAAAACATTGTGTCGTTTTTGAAGAGGAGAGCCAAATGAGGCTTCAGATGAGTACATTTTAACCACAATAAGAACCAGTACGCATGTTTCAACACTAGTGTTATGTTTAGGTGGGGAGGACCAGGAGAGGCTGCAGGTAAGTATGTCCTAACACTAAGGTTGTGTTTAGGCATGGAGAACCAGATTAGGCTTCAATCCAATAATTATATTCCAACACTATTGTTAGGTTTAGGAATAGATGCACAGTGCATTGCTCGCCTACGTATATCACAATCTGGATTATACTGGGAGAGGTACAGTTTGACCTTCAGCACAAAATACAATTCTTCAAGGCATCAATGTAGTTTCCTGTTGAACTTAACATTGTTATTCACCCTCTACGTATATCACATTTGGGATTATACTGGGGAAATCATACTCATTGGAGCATCGTTGGACAGTCTCATGTCCCTTCTTGAAGTGTCAGTGCGCCCTCTTGTGGGTCTGGCTGGTAACTGCATGCTCCCACCTGTCACTGTGTTCTGCTCTGGTTCTGTGGATAGATCCGGTCCGGATTCTGCGTGGTTGAAGGATGACACAGCCGAAGTGGGGATGTCTGGAACCCTCGTCACTGCTGAGCTGGTACGTGGATGCTGGTGGTCGGTGTGGCGAAGCGTGCGTCCTTGTTGACATCAGGTCTGCTCCGTTGTGCTCGTCCTAGTAGCCTCCATGTTGCAGGGTGGTGCTGTTTCTCTCACCCGGAACCGGTGCTGGAGGCAGCGTCATCTGGTCCGGCGGAGTCAGCTCACAGCCCCCACCTTTTTTCTCCGTTGTTGTGGAGCAGGCGCGTGCACGGGGGCGCGCTCCGTAGCTTAGCTTCGCTCTCCCGGCGGCCATTGTTCTGTGGCTACGTGCTAGCTAGTCAGCAGGTTAACATGTGGCTCGAACAAAAAGGGTCCAAAAAGAAGGTTTTTACCTTTTATTGTCGTCCAGAACAGGCACGTAAAAAACACTCAGAACGGTACATTATAAACTAGCTACGCGTTTCGGGACTATTATCCCTTCTTCAGGCTAGAATGTACATAATTGGAGGAACGGAGCCCGTGGCCAGCTCGGGCACACGGGCAGGTTGGTAAAAGGAAGGGGCTCCGCCAGAGCAGGCAAGATGGCTCCGGCGAGTCCCTCCCCTTCCGCTCTCGGGCCCAATCAGCAGTCAGCAAACATCAACGGGTTACAAAATGCATTATAATAAATGTAATATTAATACATTCGTCCCAGGTCTCGTTGTTATTGAACATTCTCTGACCAAATGTTGAAAAATTATTCATTTTGACTGTAATATAATCTACTCATGGGTTAGGGTTAGGGTTTTCACTCCCAAAATGGGTCATTTGTAACGGTGTAGGGCGCTAATGTCCGGGCAATGGGACTGTCTCATATGCGCCAATACACTGTATGGTAAATGTCTGAATGTCCGCTCTGTGTCTCGGCCTTGGAGCTCCAGGCAGTGTATGGTAAATGTCTGAATGTCCGCTCTGTGTCTCGGCCTTGGAGCTCCAGGCAGTGTATGGTAAATGTCTGAATGTCCGCTCTGTGTCTCGGCCTTGGAGCTCCAGGCAGTGTATGGTAAATGTCTGAATGTCAGGCCTGTGTCTCAGCCTTGGAGCTCCATGCCAATGTACGGCGAATGGCAGAGCGTCAGGTCCGTGTCCCATGCCAATGTACGGCGAATGGCAGAGCGTCAGGTCCGTGTCCCAGGCCAATGTACGGCGAATGTCCGTGTCCGGGCCGGGCCTGGTGAGTTCAAATTAAGCCGCAGGCTCCACTCCTGGTGGTGCCCTTCCGTCAATTCCTTTAAGTTTCAGCCCTGCCACCCCCAAAAAGCTTTAAATGTGACCCAATAAGGCTTCGGTTGGGGGGGCAGTGGGCCGTGTGATGCCCGGGCCCCTGCTCTGGAGGCCTCTACTCGAAAGCAAAGGGTTTTTTTTAATGGGCGCAGGGTGGCCCCTGGGGTCCGCCTTAAAGCACCCAAAATCGGAACAATAAGCAAAGACCCAGAGACCCTCTGGGCTTCTGGACTTATATTACGATTCTGACTTAGTTTCTGACGGAGCAAAAAATGTAGCCCAGAAAATTCCCCCCATTGTCCCGATTTTTTGCCCTATTCTCCGATTTTGACTTAGTCTGTGGAGCCCATGCTCCTTATTCTCCGACTTTTGGCCTAGGATCCT